>NC_052944.1:52086012-52301012 GCF_013358895.1 Oreochromis aureus | reverse complement strand
ACTAATACATCATCTTTTTTTTTTGCATTCAAAACTGATCTTTAACATAAAACATTCACTTTTAACCCCTCAATTTTTAACCCGAAATTGAGGGATCAGATTTTACTTATGTTTAGGTAATTTTCATTTTCCAAAATTTTGAGTACCAAACTTTGTCTTGCTTAATATAAATGTAAGTACACTGTGCAGCTACCATACACTAGCTGTTTAAATTTGAAAGTGATCTTATTAGCCATAATATTTTGCTACCAACAGAATAACACACCTTTGTGGCTGGGGCCAAAGTTTGTCTAATTTTCTTCACTGCAGTGCCTCCTTTTTTCTTGAAGACTTTTATGAGCTGGTCAGTGTATTGGTCAAGTTGTGCAAAAAGCCTTGGAACAAGTGGAGCAGTAGTAATCCTCACAAATTCTGCTTCCACCTGAAAACATGTCAACAAACACAACATACGTTACTGTAAATATATATACTATATGTACACATATACATACTCTATAACTAAAACTAATGTAGAAAGACCTCATTAAAGCTATAATTTTAACACAAACATTTACACAAAATGCTAATGGAGCCATTACAGCTTTTATTGTTATTTATCAAGTTCCAAAAAATATTGATCACAGCTGATCTGAAAAGAATTTCATACCTGAGGTCTTTGAACTGCAACCTTTACACTGGTTCAGATCTGGAGAAGAAATAACAGGGGCATGGGATGGGTCAGTAAAGAAAACTTAACTTATAAAACAGTTTTGTTTTTAAAAGTATAACAGTTCACATACCACATACAAGCTCAGCAGTACCACATACACCACATCAGTATAGGAGGGAGCAGGTAAAGGCAGGATCTGAAATTTATACAGTAAAACAAGAAATTCATTACTTAATTTCAAGAAGCAAATTATTGATTGTATTACAACTAAATAAAATACTACTCAGAAGAAAAGCAAGAGATTGACACTGCCATGTGCTAACTTTCTATAGAAGCAATTATCACCAGGTCTGTCGGCCTCCATTGTCTGTCCACTCATATGTCGTGAATAATTTTATTTAAAAAATTAAGTGTGTGATTTAACAAACTGTAATTTATAACTATGCTGATCTGTATAACTCCGCTAGGAAACATGTTGTATTTACAGACCATTTTTACATAATACAGATTACTGATAGAGCATAACAATGGTGTCACAGTGGCTTTCGACCTCGACTTTTTGGATTTTAAATGTCACTTTATGCTATCCTTGCTATCCTATTCGATATTTATGACTCTCGGATTACAGTAAAGGAATCCCAAGAAAGCAAATGAAAAAATAACCCCATGAACCCCTGTAGCTAATCCCTTAATAAAACCAAAAACAATAAAAATGTTTCTTACACAGTCCACAAAATAAGCATGTCCAGGACCCAGTAAAACTAATGTAGAACAAGCGCACGCAAACGATATAACATGTCTTATAAGACAAACGCAAAATATAACCATGCTCGACATGTAGATACTAAACAACATAGTCAAAGAAAAAAGTGGTCTTACCTCCCAAAGAAACAGCAGCTTGGCGCCA
Organism: Oreochromis aureus; assembly: GCF_013358895.1. NCBI lineage: Eukaryota > Metazoa > Chordata > Actinopteri > Cichliformes > Cichlidae > Oreochromis > Oreochromis aureus. Next base: position 52,299,456 of record NC_052944.1, on the reverse strand, counting down.
AAACAACGTTTTTAAGTTAAATTTGAAGTCTTGCGCATGAGCAGGCCCAAGCCGTGAAACCTTGTTGTTCTTCGCGGTTTCATTACAACTGTTTTTGCATTACTGCCACCTTGTGGATATACAAAGTATATCGATCCTAATTGACTTAACTTAAATGTTATGCCATCAAGTAACACATTAGTATTATGTACAGTGAATAATAGACACAATTACGTAGACTTGACTAGAAAAACATATGTTAACTTAACAAAAACATATATTTTAAGTAAAATGAAAATAAATAATTAATATACACTGAACAATCCACCTCATTCATTTTTTTGAGTGTGTTAAAAGTGGAGCCTAAGTTTAAAAAAGAAAGTCAGACAGGTGGAAATGAAACTCATAGTGACGTCCACATAAAAGAAGCTGCTAGTATTAGATGGTTCACTTCTAACAGAAAATAATGTGTTTGTGTTATTTTAGCAAACATTTAATTGGTGTAAGCAGACCCTTTGTACGTATACTGAAACACTGATCTGCTGCCAGGTCAAACAGATCAAACCTCTTACTCAGGCTTAACTGTCCCACTCCCATTTCCCCACACCTGACACTGAACCAGCCCCACTGACACCTGAATAAAAAAAACACTTTTAGAGCTCTGTCTTTGAGCTCCACTAGGTCTCAGGACAGAGACATATTTTAGTTGATACTTGGTTTGAAAACTGATATCCAAACTATTGTTTAAGTTATAATTGCTAGTGGTGTGCGATACTGCATATTTTGGTATCGATCGAATACCAATTAAATACGGGCCAGTATCGCCGATACCAATACCGATACTGATACTTTTCAATAAATAAGGTGGATGCGTCATTGAATTGCTAAATTGCAATTAATTTTCATGACCTTAAGTGTTTTTTGTGATGTTTCCCTTTTTATTATTAAATAGTTAAAACTCAGGACATAATTAAGAGAAATAATTTATTTATAATGAAATTAAAAATGCTTTATTATTGTGGCGGGTCGTGGTCTGCGATGCCGCTGCAGGTGAGATGGACTCACCTTCACGGCATCTACAGTCATGCCTCGCCGGCTTAAAACCTGTGCGCTGCTTGTGCTTTTGTTGTTTTTGGTGTTGATGTGTACGTCTGGCAGCAGGAGAGCTGCAGCCGTTGAATGTACTCTGACAGCACCCGTGTGACTACTGTAAGGGTGGACAGCGCGCGGCTCGGGGTGAGCCGGAGGCTGGCGCGCCAGCGGGACCTGCCAAGCTGGAGACGGAGGTCGAGGTGCGCGGGAGTCGTGCCACGCCAGAGGGCGCCGCTTTGGCCTCCTCCTCTAACAGAGGCCGGCACGCTGCATGGTCCTGCGTGCCGGCCGTCTGCCCAGCTGCCTGTGAGCCCCGGCTCACTTCCATGCCTGCTGCTTCCAGGCTCCGGGGCTTCCGCTGGAGGCGCGGGCGACCGCCAGAGTGGACATTTCCCCGTCGCTGGGCCGGGGCATGGGGCGCCGATGGTCCGGGCCGATTCCCTCGCCTGCTCGCGGAGTGGGGAGTAGGTTCGGCCGGATGATGGGGGTATGTGGCGGGGCGTGTTCTGCAATGCCGCTGCAGTTTTGGTGGTGGTGATGTGTACGGCTGGCAGCGCAGGGGCGGATCTATAGGGTGGCATGAGGGTGGCAAAGAAATCAAATGGGGTGGCAAAATCAAAGCCTTTTTTTTTTTCAAACACATATGCAGGTGGTTACATATGGTTAAAATGATTCAAATGCAGTAAGTATACACGTTATAGTCTATAACTTAATTCTTGTCTGTAGTCCACATAATTACACACTTTAGTTACATAAAACATGTGAGTTTTGATCTTATGTACTGTATAGCCAGTATAATGAATAAATATGTAGCCCAATAAGTATAAAATCATACACAACATGGGGCGGTTCATTTACAAACACAAGTCTAACTTAAGTTTCACTGTTTTTTGTTAGAAAACAATCACATTGTTACAGCTTAAATTACACAAAATGCCAGAAATCTGCACTGTCATGAACAAAAATTTAAACCTAATTTTTCATGATTTGTTGGATTAACCCACTGAGGTCTGAAATACAACCGGCCATTTTTGACTCCTTTTGAGTTTACGTTTGTATTTCACCCTCAGATTGTTTCATTTTATTTTTCCCCTTGCCTTGTTTGGTATCATTCTTTTCAGCTCAACTGAATTTAGTTGTTTTTTTCACTGACATACTGCATTAGTATTACTGATCTGAAATTACACAAAGAACTTAAAATCCTAGTAGTATTTTTTTACTGTAAAAAAAACCACAGACATGTTGAGTAAATTTTTATAACTTGAAATGCAAATATAAATTGTACATTTTGTAAACATATACAACTATTTAAAAAAATGAGAGAACAATCAAGTGTTGCAATAAGATGCCCCACAAATGATGTGTGCCAGTAAAAAAAAGTTTGTCCACCAAAAGACAGAGGAGAACAGCACAGGGATAAACCTGCAGGCCTGACAGCAGGAGGTGTGTTACGGGTGCTGTTGGTTTCTCTGTTGTGTGACGTATGTAAATTCACCTGTGCAGGGGCTCGGCTGTGATTGGTGGACCTAATGACCGGCCTGATGTGACTGGTTCCTGCGGTGGCCGTGAGCTACAAAAGGGCGACTGAAGAGCTGCACTGGTTGGGATGTGTGGCAGACTTCCCATGCACCTGCCTCTGGTCCAGACGGCGCGGCCGCAGCTACAGTCTTTTAGCATAAAGTCGGGCATGTGTGTGAGGTGCGGAGTAAGTAGGGGTGAGCTGCCGATTATTTTGAGATGCCTTCTTTTCTCCTGTGTTTTTTAGACCAGGGAGGTCAGTCTGTGTTATTTCTTTGTTTTCTTTTCCCTGGATAGGTTAGAGGGGAACCGAAGCATAGGTTGAGTTTTGTTTATTGTTTTGGCCTTGGCTCACCCCGAAGCATATACTCCCCCATTGTGCCATTAGTGTAAATAAATTATTGTTAAGATTCAAACGCTGTGGCTGTGTCTGTTTGGGCGTGGGAAGTCGCGTGACATCCTGCGCATCGTTACGGTCATTACGAGCCGGGTCGTAACAGGTGTATCACTCCGCTGGTTTTCTACTTAGTGACAGTGTTTACATTGCAAATGTGCCTCAGTGACATTCATTAGTGCCCTCACTGACACACAAATCAAAACGACTACACAACAGAAAAGCTACACAAGACAACACAACACACTAAGTATACACTCCACACTAAACGTCACTAATCTCCCACATCTAAAAACTCTCTCTCTCACTCTCTCTCTCTCTCTCTCTCACTCGCTCGCTCTGTCTCGCTGCCGTTACCGTCACTCCCAAAACTTTCCCCTCTTCCTAAACAACCAAATCCCACGTGTTGACTTTTTTTTTAATTGGTCGACATGGTACATTTTTCCACCGATTGGAAAAAGGTGGCTTTTTTCCCTTTCTTCACTGTTTTCGCGCTTTCCTTAAAACGCTTAAAACACAAACACACATAAAAAACGTGACAACAGTATTTAGAAAAAAGCGTGGCTAATATATATTATCATAACTCTGGATTTACTGGCCTGTAATTAAAATTTAAAAACTTTGAAGTCCGAACTTTCAATGTGGGCTGAAATAGAGACTCAGCGTGGCTGCAGCTTGTTGCTATGTCAGCTTAAAATAGTCATGTGATTTGGAGGTGCAGCATGTCTGTGGACCACAGAGGGTTAATAACACTCACCTTCCTTCCATTTCCAGAGTGTGACATCCAACCAGCTGTGCAAAATCCGAAATTCCCATGGTGTTGTTCAAAATGTGCTCTGGCACAATCATAAGCATCGCTTGCTACTGAAAACAAGAAAAAAGCCGGTCCTGCTATGGGCTGAACCATTTGTTAATGGTGGAGGGGGGGGACACTATGCAATATGTTCAGTTTCAGCATTTATATTCAGTGTTGACTGTAACTACGCTCAAACTGTTAATGCTATCTTATTTTAATAAACAACACTATGACATGCAAGACTGGGGTGGCACTTGGGGTGGCAAGGGATCATTTTAGGGTGGCACTTGCCACCCCATGCCACCCTTCTAGATCCGCCCCTGTGGCAGCGGGAGAGCTGCAGCCGTTGAATGTACTGTTACAGCAACCGTGGGATTATTGTAAGAATAAATGATGCTGCGAAGCATGAAAATACCATCGGATCTGGCGATCTTTTTTTTTTTTTCTTTTTTGAAAAATCCTAAGTGCACGCAAACCAGTAAACAAATTAAAACAAATACTGTTGATAAACTATAATACAAAAATTACAATTAAAATTCTCAACAACAAAAACAACTGGTAAAAATATAATTAATATGTAAACAACTTAACAACCCCCAAAGTGTCTAAGTCACGTGATGTGACAGCGCAACACCGAAACATAAGAGTGGGGGAGAGGGAGCAAAGTGTGCCTGCTCTTCGCTGACACAGGAGCAGCGAGTCCAGCGACCTGGCTGTTTCGTCTTTGCCGAAAGCACAGCATTGTAAACAAGCAGAACTCAAAGTAAAGAATCGATCTCACCAGGCTAGTATCGATCCGATACCGACTCGATACTATCGATATTTGGATCGATCCGCCCACCACTAATAATTGCCAATACTTAATATTATTTTTAAAAAATCTAATAAAATGTAAATGATGGCGCATATCTCATCAATCTTACACAAAATCAAAAACTCAATTTCTCTTAGCAGAATACTGATCCATGTCTCAGTCTTATATTTTTAGGGCTGGCATGGATTGCAGTGTCAAAGTTGTGGGGGCCCAAAGTCATATTTTTTTCACAGGGCCCCAGATCCCTGGTGGCACCCCTGCTCACACTGTAACAGCTGGGAAAGGCTCCAGCATCCCTGTGACACTGAAATAGATCATTTAAAACAACCCTGAGTATCTTAGCAGTGTGTATTTCAAAAATCAGTCCTGTACTGCCACCTTCAGTATGATAGCTGAGATAACACATGTGAACACTTGCCCCTTTTTGAACACCATAAAGACAGATTTGGTTTCAGATCAATTATTTTATAACAGGCTCAAAGTTCAGCATTTGACACAGTGTATACCTGATCTAAACAGATTGGACCAGAACCTGATAAATTCATATTTTTCCAGCAATATACTTTGATTAACAACAACTTGAGCCTATTTTTTCCATAAATCTGAGCATATATGAGGGATTTGCAGTTGATAAGCCAAAGTAAGTTCAGGATGCAGGTTAATGATTTTCAGACTTCACCTTGTTCTCACACAACTTTCCACGGGTAAGTCTCAAATGCTGTATTTAGTGTGTTTAAGTTCTGCATGCTTTTCTGATGTCTAGTTATAAAGTCTGATATTTATTTTATTTATTTCACTGTCATCAATAAATCTTTGTAAATGTAATTAAATATTTTAGAAATCAATCGCCAAGATTTTAGATAGGAGAGCAGAAAATAAAGTTTTTAAAGTTAAAGTATACTGTAGAGGTCTGGGCAGAGTTATTCTATTGAATAACTCAGTACAGTATCTATGAAAAGTCATACAGAGGTCATTTCAAGAACAGAGATAGCACTGATTAAAGTTATTCTCTAGGCTGCAATTTGGCACTAATCTAAAATAATGGGTTTGCTTTAATCAACAACTTTATGTCTGTTGCTTTAACTCTGGAGTTACTGGAGAGCAATAACATGCTAAGTGAAAGTCATGTTGATGACCTCATGAAGGTACTTAATATACTGAAATAACATGTAAATATGTTTTTAGTCTTGAATAACTTGACTTTTATTTTAATGACCTCTTGCAGCCACACTCAGAGGAGGATGCTTCCACAGATAGATGCCCTCTCCCTTTCTCCAGTCAAAGTCTTCAGTATTTTGGTTTTCCATCTTCTAATACACTTAAATAAAGGTAAGTTTGATGTTACATGTGTAATATTTTTTTATTATCATTGATGCAAATGGACTCACTTTTTATGCAGTAAAACTGTATAAAAACCATACAGTTATTACAAAATTGTGCAAATTTGTTATATTTGGTTCAAATAGTAATTTGTACTTTGGTGCTTTTATTTATTTCCTGCCTGCATTTTTTTTTTAAATTTAATTCTTTAGTGAAACATCAGTTTTTGACATTTTTATGGTAGCCAAGATTTTTTTTAAAAATAAAGAAAGATAATGCTCTTTGCTGAATGTCATCTTTAAGTTTGATATATGCATTCACTCCTGCTGCAGAAATTAATAAACTCATTTTCTTTCTTTCTTTCTTTGTTTTTTCTCCTGTCTACAGCGGAGTCTCAGGTGGTTGGTCCACATCAACCAGTAGTTGCATTTGTTGATGATGATGTTATTTTACCATGTCACGTGGAGCCTGCAGAGGATGTGACAGCTGAGATATTGGAGTGGACAAGATCTGATTTGAACCCAAGATTTGTCCATGTGTGGCGATCCGGTCAGGATCTGGTGAATACAAGAAATCCTTCATACAGGGGAAGAACATCACTGTTTATCAATGAACTGAAGCATGGAAACATTTCACTGAAACTCTCCAGAGTAAAACTCTCTGATGAAGGAACATATGAATGCAGCTTTCCTTTAATGGGGAAAAAATCTTTTGTTAAGCTTGTGGTTGGTAAGTAGATACACATCATATGTTTATGGTGTTGTGGATTTAGTTAAAGTGAAAATTCATATTTGTGTAGGATGAGGAAAGATTTTATCCCAGAAATGTTTATTTATTAACTTTACAAAGAGAAAAAAAACAAATGCATCAGAATTTTGCAATAATAATAATTTTGTAATTGTTAATTACTGTAAAAAAAAAAATTTTTTTCAACTATTAATATCTTCTTTAAATGCTTTTTGCTCAGCATCCGATGCTGCCACCTCACCTGTCATCAGTTTATCAGGGATTGACAAAAACAGAGGAGGAGTGGTGTTACAGTGTGAGTCTGCAGGCTGGTATCCAGAGCCTGAGCTGCTGTGGTTGGACGGTGAGGGAAACCTCCTCTCTGCTGGACCTACAGAGACCCTCAGAGGTCCTGATGACCTCTATACTGTCAGCAGCAGAGTGACTGTGGAGAAGAGACACAGCAACAACATCACCTGCAGTCCAATCACTGTAAAATCTAATTAGTTCACAGAACTCAAAAAAACTATGTAAACTCGTTGCCTCAGGAAAAAAAAAGTGAAGTTTTACTTAAGATGATTAAGCTAGGGCAACTTACCCATTTTGAGTACACTGTACAGCCTCATTAGTTCCCAGAACTCAAAAAATTGAGTAAAGTTTACTTAAGATGACTGTTAGGACAACTTATTAATTGCAAGTCTGCAGTATTAAGAATAACTTGATATTTCTGACTGTGCAATACTAATTGTTTACCTACTGACAAACATTTTAAGTTCAACTAAATGAAAAAACAATTTGTGGCAACCTGAATGTCATTAAAAATAATTAACAACACTTTTTGCAATGATGTTAAAATCAGCCCAACTTTCATTTTCAAATGCAAAAAAGTATAACAGCCAACATACTGGACACTGTTCTCTTGAACAACAAACAATTATATTGCCATCACTGTTATATTCTTACAATGAAACAAAGTCTCAGATTTAATTATTCTGAAAATAAGTTTAGGTCTACCACAACTTTGTTTTGTACTTACATTACTTATATAATCAAAATAAAATATTTGTTGTTCTGTCACAAGTGCAGTCTCTAATTTAAACAACACATTTGGTTTCCATTCCAACACAGGAGCTGGAATGTTGTATTATTTTAAGGATGCTTGTTTCCAGTCCAGGCATTACTGACTGAATGACTGTCATGGATCGAGATGATCCAAATGTAAGTGCAGAAGAAAGTCTTTAACTTCCCTTAAGTACAGTGGCAGTGGATGTGGGTTGGAGATGCAATGAGCTTGAACCTGCAGGCGACCATCTTCACTGACCACACCATCTGTGACGGATGACTCATCTCTCCTGGTGTCCTGCAAGCAAACAATCATATTTTTTGGAACATGAACTTAATTGCTTTCTTAAAACATTTTTTTCTGCATTTAGACTCCACACTGTAAAATATAACTTGTTGTTTCAACTTAAAAATATCAGGTACAGGGCTGCCTTAAAATTTTAAGTTAAGTCAAGAAATAGAATTTGTTCTTATAACACAACCAATTGTTATCTTAATGAAAAATCACATGTTGTCTAAACTTTTGTCTTAGTTTAGTTGACTGAGATTTGTTAGTCAGTTCAACTCCTTTAATTGTCATCTTTACTTGGGAAAACCCTTTCAGCTAAATTAAAATAATCTATTGTTTAAACTCTTGTCCTAGTTCAGTTGACTTGGGTTTTTAGTTAATTCAAATACTTTAGTAGTTCTTTAACTTAGGAATCTATTTTAGCTTAACTAACATAATCTGTTAGCTAAGTTGATTTAAGTTTATTAATTAACTGAGCTCCTTAAGGTAGCTGAGTGAACTTGTAAATCAGTTTCATTTTAATTATCAGAGTTGATTGACTGGATGTAAAGAAAAATGTGTATTAAACATCTTAAGTTTTTTTTTTATTTATTTTTTTTTAGCTTTCTAACATCCATTTCAGCAAAACTACCTGTTAGGTTTATCTTAGATCTCAGGTTTAAATACCTACATTCCTTTAAATTAATTTTCTGTTGTTTACAGGAAAAAAAATAAAACCCCACAGATTCCATTAAAGTCTATCTGATCATTTCATACAGAAAGTCAGAGTCCACCATTATATTGTTGTTCACATAAGTTTCTTAAACCATGAACAAATGAGTAATTGTCTAATCTGGAATGTAAAGTGTAGTCATTTAGTGACATACAAAAGTGAGAATGAGAACTTGCAAGAATAAAAAAACAAACAGTAAAATAAACACTGTCCTTAACACTAAGGCATACAGTTACAGTTCTGCATGGCTTTCTGCAAGAGTCTGTTTCTTAGACCATGCACTAGTGAGATGCACTGCCTTCCACCAATGTTCATTAGGACGTTCTGAATGACTTCAAAGATGTCCTTAAGTTCCTTTGGATAGTCTATGTTGAGGGCAAAAAGAAGGCCCATCAGCATGGAAATGGCACTTGAGACATTCCTCAGATTAGACAGGATTACTGCCGCGTCAAGGATGACCAACACATCGATGATGTCTTCTTCTTTCACCATCGCAATGCCAACTTTCATCCTCTTAGAAAACGTGTCTTCAATACCTGTCGGCTATAAAAGGGTTCAAAGACAAAAAAAAAAAAAAAAAAAAATTACACAATTACAATTACACAATATCCCTTGTGCTTAACAATTCATGTCTTTCCAAAGCAGAGCCATACTGATGCCTTGGATGATGGTGATTGGCTTTGGGTAACACTTATTAGTTGTTAAAGTTTTTTCAGAATGAGATATGCACCCCCATGTTACAAATCCATTTCTTGCTTTAAACAAAGACCATGTTCATAAATAACTGAGCATGTCTTCAATTGCAGAATTCAAACAAAATTTTCAATTTAAATGGTAAATGGCCTGTATTTGTATAGCACTTTACTAGTCCCCTAAGGACTCCAAAGCGCTTTACACATTCAGTCATCCACACACATGGGTGGATGACTGAATCGTGACTCAAGAGTTGACAGTTCGTCTTATAATCGGAAGGTTGCCGGTTCGAGCCCCGGCTCCGACAGTTTCAGTCGTTGTGTCCTTGGGCAAGACACTTCACCTGTTGCCTACTGGTGGTGGTCAGAGGGCCCGGTGGTGCCAGTGTTCGGCAGCCTCGCCTCTGTCAGTGCGCCCCAGGGCGGCTGTGGCTACAATGTAGCTTGCCATCACCAGTGTGTGAATTTAAATCTACTTATGCTAAATATTGGCTGTGCTCTAAACCAAATCTGGCTGAGAATACATGAAATGTGCAAACTGCAGCTGCACTACAGGATCAGATTATGGCTCCATAGACAATGCTTCTTTAATCAGTTTATTGATTAAAGTTTATTTTTCCCCTATATTAACAGCATGAAAAAAAAGAGCATATAGACATGGCTGAACAGGTTGCATAATTGGCACTGAATATCAACATCCACCTTTACCCAGCTGCCCAATGACTCTCGGCCAGTAACCTTTAATTGCTTACCCAGTCTACACAGTCTCTTTTCCAGGGTCCAGGACATTTCACCAAAGTATTGCCCCCACAGCTGTAGCAGCCACTGCAGCCCCTTAAATATCCTAATATCTCTGCCATTACAATATACAATGTGAGAAATCAAACGTAAAGCTGAAGTGAACAGTACAGCAGCGAAATGTCAAAGACCCTGGTGAAGACATGAATAAACACAAGACACTAATAATATCAATGCTAGCTTGCCAGTTACTTTCTCTGAAACCCAGGCCAAATCCAGTGTCAAAGATCTTGTAATAATACATTTGGTGAGGAAAAAGTACACATGTTATCATGTGGCATCTATTGTTTCATAGATGCCACATGTTTCATTTAAAATCCACTGTGGTGCTGTCATTATTAAATTTACTAAGAGAAACAATGCTAACCTTCACAGTCTTGAAAGTGTGTGAGGATCTTCCTTTAGAAAATGAGGTCCTCTGTCCTCTTCCTTTGTGTAGGGCTCTGGTCAAAGAAGTCAAAAGAAAACAAAAACACTTTTTAAACAGTGTTTATAAAGCATGTAGACAGCTCCAAATTCACAGCTTTTTGATACATAATTCCATCAATATATGATTATCATTGGAGATTTTGAATCAGGCTTATCAGGACATTCAAGTAGAATATGATATCCAACCTACCACCAATATACATAGATTCTGTAAAAGTTACCACACTAAATGTCCAGTTGTGAAATATGATGACAGACTTTACTTATCAGCTTTCTTTCAATGAGTTCATCAGTTGAACTGGATAACCTAAAACTTAAACAAAGGATTAGATTTCGCAGTTGAACACTTACATCATCACCAAAGCATCTTATGAGCCTAGTTAGCCCTCCTATGCCGCTCTTGATTTTGTACAGCTCCACGAACCTCTCCATAATGGTCAAGCACAGCAAAAAGGAACCCTTTCAGGTCAACAGATGTAAGATGGGCAAATTCTGCTTCAACCTGAGCAATAGAAGAAGAGGGGTGCAGAGTACAGGCAGAATAAAAAAAAGATTCTTTGAGACCCAAATTTAAGCAAACAGTCATCTGAGGCCCATTAGAGAAAACACAAACACACAAAAGCAAACAAACAAAAAGATGCACTTTGCCGTTCAGCAAACAAGGAAGTTCAGAGAACAATAAGCTCTGTCTCGAAATCTTTTAAAGTAGAATGATTGTAAAAATGACTTATGTGATGTAAAACTTTAGTAAACGTGCGATTAAAAGAACACTGTAACAATTTCCTTATTCCTCAGATGTTTACCTTGATGAGCAATACTGTTTTAGTCCAACTGCCTCATTAAAGTTACACAACAGGCTTTTTACATTAAAGCCAGCGAGTCCATTACATACTCCCTTTTTAGATCTGAAATACTATGCACATTCTGTGTATATGTAGTGGACAGCAATTTACCCAAAAGAGCACAAAGTTTGCAAGTCCACCTCATTTAAATGACAAAGTCAGATGTGATCATCTAGACCTGTGAAAATAAATTAATGACAAACTTGCAGTTATGGATGTTATTACAACCACAAGAACCTAAACAGTCTGCTCCATTGCTTTTGTTAATGAATCATTTGTTGGTAGCACGTCTGAATATTTAGTTTATGCCACCTGCATGTGATCATCAATAGTGCCATATTACTTCTTAAGAAGTACCCTGACACTGCAATCTTTATATCATTTGTTCTACAGAGCTATTAAGTTACAATATAATCTGTGGTGTTTCCAGTATGACAAAATGCACAACTTGTAACTTACCATTTGACTCCACTGACAAAAATAAATCCCCAGCATCAAGTTTGGCTTCACAGACCTAAAATAAGTAAAATAAAAATATATGTTATAATTATATTGTTTTCGCCATTTATTCATGTTTGCTAATTTTCTGACATATAAACAATGTTAGTTTTGTTACAATACAGAGAATGCAGTTTAATTAAAAGGTAAATTATGCAAAAAAAAAACAAACAAACAAACTTCTGCAGTATACCATGCCAAAAATCAGTGTCTCTGATGCCAATTATTTTATCACTACAGCTCTTTTAGTATGGAAACTCACACAACCTAGTCATACTAGTCACAAGAGTTCAAAAATAAGTTAAAATGGTGAGCTGTTGTTAAGCATAAAGCATTTCAGGGTAACAAATAACTGCACAATAGAATTAAAGCAAAAAATAAACACACTGGAGGACTACTCAAAGGAGTTTGCAAAGAAAAGCGTCTGGACTTCTTTAAGGATAAAGGTCACTCTTTTGAGGATGCCAATGTTCACATATTGGACAGAGAGGACAGATGGTTTGAAAGAGGAGTGAAAGAGGCCATCTATGTCCACTGTGAGCGACCATCTTTGAACAGAGGCGGTGGTTTACGACACCAACTGTCTGCCATCTATAATCCAGTTTTGAGTTCCCTCCCCAGACGCCTTAACGCCCACTCACATCCTGGGCCATCTGACCTCAGGAATTCACATGACAAGGTGGGGCCAGGTTTCACAATGGGCTCACCCGAAACCCTGGCTGATTAGGTCCCACACCCGCTTTCACACCTTGGCGCATGTGATTAGAGGATCACCAGGGGGTCCTTTGTCCCTCATTGGGGGGATACTCCCACTGGGTTTAAATCTGGGACTCTCGGCCATTTGACCTTAGAACTGAAGAAGCTTTTCGGATGAGAGGTTAAACGTCTTCAAGCAACTTAAAGAAGTCCAGACGCTTTTCTTTGCAAACTCCTTTGACTACGATGACCTGGATGACTGAGAACCTTCACAGACATATTGCCGTACATTTTGGGAGGAACACCCTTCAACTGGTACGGGAGTATGAAAGGGAATCAAGGAAACTGGCGGATTATAGGAACCACCTTCGTTTCAACCTAAGATGCAGACAAAGCAGAGTTGTTCCTAAGAGCTTGCGCCTTGGATCCACTGTCAGGGGACACAGAGCAGACTTGATTCTACAGAGAGCACAGAATCACCTTCTAAGTGAAAGGATAAGACAGGTCCATTTCACTATAGATGCGCTCCAGATCAAGATCAGCCAGACTCTGCAGGAATTGGAAACCCTTCTACCCTCTCCAATCTTAGAAGAGGTTCACAAGTTTGTGGACAAGGCTCAGCGGGCCCAACACTCTCAAGGAAAAGAAAGACAACGCAGGAAATTTCACACCTTGCTTTCAAAAACCCACACTCCTCAGTCTGAAACCACACAACTCAGAGAAGAAAACACACCTGAAGACAGTCGGGAGAAATGGGTAAAGAACTTTTCAGACCGGAATCTCACTGAACCGGAAAAGAGGGTTTTAGCCAAAGGACTCAATTTCGCCATTTCTCCGCAACAGTTGCCCATAGTGGACCTCATCACAGCCACAGAAACCACCATACGGATTAATAAATTATCACAGACAGAAGCAGAGCAAATCAGGATGAAAGTCTCAGCCACCCTCTCCAGTGCGAAAGTCCCTCCGTCTAACCTCACACTACAAGAAAAGAAGGCCGTCGCTTCCCTGAGCAAAGACCTCAACATCACTATATTACCAGCGGATAAGGGAAGGTGCACCGTGGTCCTAAACACAACAGATTACCACACAAAGATCACTACTCTCCTCAGTGACAACAACACCTACGAAGCTTTAAAACGAGACCCCACAAGCAGCTACAAAAAAGAAAGTTATAGCTTGCCTTCAAGACCTTGAAAAGGACAAAATCATTGACCGCCTCAAATATCACCGCCTTTATCCAGGGGATGCCATACCCTGCATTTATGGACTTCCTAAGATCCACAAGGAAGGGGTCCCACTCAGACCCATAGTCAGTAGCATAAACTCAGCCACTTATAACATTGCGAAACACCTTGCTACCATCCTTGCACCTCTCGTGGGGAACACCCCACACCACATCAAGAACTCCACCGACTTCACCGACAAGGTCCAGAAACTTACCCTGGATCCAGATGAAACCATGGTGTCCTTTGATGTAGTCTCTCTCTTCACTTGCATACCCACCACGGAAGCAGTGGAGACTGTCAGAAAACGACTACAAGAAGACAGCTCCTTGGAAGACAGGACCAACTTCACACCCGATCAGATTTGCACACTGTTAGACCTCTGCCTTACCACAACATACTTCAAATACAACGAAGGCTTCTACAGACAAAAACATGGCTGTGCCATGGGCTCCCCTGTGTCACCTATTGTAGCCAACCTTTACATGGAGGAAGTGGAAAGAAAGGCTCTTGGCTCTTTCAAAGGAGGAGTACCCAGCCACTGGTACAGATATGTAGACGACACCTGGGTCAAAATCAAGACACAAGAAGTGGAATCCTTCACTGCGCACATTAATGCTGTGGATAAAACATCAAGTTCACCAGGGAAGACACAAAGGATAACTGTTTGCCCTTCCTGGACTGCGCGGTGCACATTGAAGAGAATGGCAACCTCAACATTGAAGTTTACCGAAGCCCACACACACGGACCAGTACCTCCTCTTTGACTCCCATCACCCTCTGGAACACAAACTTGGAGTAATTAGGACCCTACACCACCGGGCAGAACATGTTCCCTCTAAGCCTGAAGGGAAAAAGAAGGAACACACACATGTAAAGGAAGCACTGAAAACATGCGGTTATCCTAACTGGGCGTTCATAAAGTCAGCAAAGAGGCACAGAAAAGAAGATCAGACACCAGCGAGGGAGGATAAGAAAGACAGACGCAACAACGTTGTCATCCCCTATGTAGCCGGTGTATCAGAGAAACTCAGGAGAGTTTTCTCCAAGCACGACATCCCAGTGTACTTCAGACCCAGCAACACACTCAGACACAAACTGGTTCACCCGAAAGACAAAACTCCAAAACACAGACTGAACAACGTGGTGTATGCGGTGCAGTGCAGCGAGGAATGCCCAGACCTCTACATTGGAGAGACCAAACAGCCACTTCACAAGCGTATGGCACAACATAGAAGAGCCACCTCCACAGGACAAGACTCAGCAGTCCACCTGCATCTTAAGGATAAAGGTCACTCTTTTGAGGATGCCAATGTTCACATATTGGACAGAGAGGACAGATGGTTTGAAAGAGGAGTGAAAGAGGCCATCTACGTCCACTGTGAGCGACCATCTTTGAACAGAGGCGGTGGTTTACGACACCAACTGTCTGCCATCTATAATCCAGTTTTGAGTTCCCTCCCCAGACGCCTTAACGCCCACTCACATCCTGGGCCATCTGACCTCAGGAATTCACATGACAAGGTGGGGCCAGGTTTCACAATGGGCTCACCCGAAACCCTGGCTGATTAGGTCCCACACCCGCTTTCACACCTTGGCGCATGTGATTAGAGGATCACCAGGGGTCCTTTGTCCCTCATTGGGGATACTCCCACTGGGTTTAAATCTGGGACTCTCGGCCATTTGACCTTAGAACTGAAGAAGCTTCTCGGATGAGAGGTGAAACGTCTTCAAGCAACTTAAAGAAGTCCAGACGCTTTTCTTTGCAAACTCCTTTGACTACGATGACCTGGATGACTGAGAACCTTCACAGACACTGGAGGACTACCTGATAAAAACTAATATAATGCTGGTTTGTAGACCATATTTTGTCTCAGTCCTCAGTGCACTCTTGCAGCTTAGCATGCAGCAGTTAATAACAACTTAAGTGATTACATAGGGGTAAACAGATGACAATAAGCATCGGAGTCCTGCCAAAAAGTTCTTTTTGAACCCAGCCAGTTATTGGAAATATTGCCAAAATGAACTTCCACCAAAATACAACAGCCTGTGAACTTGAAAGAAATTTACAAGTACAGAGACAATATGAAATAAGCTTTATTAATTAGCTGAGTTAGCTTGCTAGTATCGCAACAGTGGTTGAGTGCACAACCTTAAAGCTAGCGGCACAATACTTGTGATTTGGTCAGTGCCACATTAAACCCATAAAAAGGCCATGTGTCAGTTTATTAGGTCAAGTTTGGTCATGACACACAAGCTGGACCTTGTCGGCTAAAGTTACATTAGCTAAAGCAAACATTTCGGTAAAAGAGAAAACACACATCATGCCATAAATTCAAAACATGTTCCAACTTTTGTAGCTCTCTTTCCTTATAGTTATAACCAATGTTACTCACCTTGAAAGCATATTCCAAAGAAGACGATTAGAAAACGTCCAAGTAAAGTGAGCATGTCGTTAACCGCCAATTCCCCATGATGCACCTCGGTAGCAGTCACGTGAGGCAGTTTTGAATCCTGCTGTGCTCAACTTACCCACATTGTCAAGTTCACATAAGTTGCTGATTTAGCTGGACATGAGTTTTCAAGTTAGCTTTTTTTGGTGTAATTGGGACGTTTTTAACTTGTAATTCTATGTTATAACAACAACTTCAGTCATCTATCGTCAAACTGATATAGAATAATATGTTGAAATAACAAACATCTAGAATTACATTTTACAGTGCAATTTAAACAATCTCAGGCTCCCTCCCCACCGGAGAGGTGACATTCATTGTCCCAATTGTCAGTCTGGATAGCCCTGACCAACACCCAACATACAATAATGTCATGAAAGCATCATTTTAAAATATGGGCTATGCAAACATGGCCAATAACTTTAATTCTAATGATGTGCAAAATGATTTGGGCACAAAACAGATTTTGCTGTTAGAAAACTTGCAGACTTCACTATATACAGTGTAGACCCTCTAAACTAAGTTTGGGGGATGTGATCTTTCAAGAAATGCAGACCAAACTGTTGTTGTTTGTTTACTTACACAGCATGTCTTGTAGAATTAACTGGAGTCACAGCAACAGCATAGTGCAGTCATATCTCCAGTCTAATAACAGAAGACAGGAAAAGATCAGTAAAGAAACAACTTCCCCAAACCAAAGCACAAATAAAAAAATAAGTAAAACAGGCTGATCTAAAGTATGATTAAAGTTCAGCCTTATTAATATAAATGTTACTGACAGTTGCTAATATATTGGAAAACCAAAATACTTGATGTCTTTCTGTCCAACAGCAGGAGTGCTGGTCCCGAGCCTCAAAGACCGTAAGAAGCAAGCAGAGGGAGAAAAAACATAAAATTTTTTAGAAGCTGATTTGATCCTTAATGGCTGTGCAATCATTGTAACTTACAACACAGAAGGTCAATGTAGACCCCATACAACCAAATTAGCCTAACACATATAGTATTAAAAACACCATCTCCTACTGTGTCTGAATGTGTGGTATTGGCACTGTCAGTATAGGCCTAAAGAGATATGTGTTTAAAAAAAGACCACCTAATTTAAGTATAATCATTACATGCTTGTTAAAAGTTAACTTCCAATATATAAAGTTTCTAATAAGCAAAATGACCAGATCTAACATATGGCAGATTCTATATGTAACATAATGTTTCTTATGATTCAACTGTGGAATTTAACTTAATTCTTTAGAAGGACAAGCTATATTACTTTATTCTCAAGTATAAAGCCAACCTAGACTTTAACCATTTAACAGGCCACTAATCTGGATTATAGCTTTCACAACAAAAGTTGTTTTTAAACACATTTTTTAACAAAATAAATACTATTGTTATTATTATTATTATTTAAAATGTAATAAAACAGAAAAGTCGGTTAAGTATAAAAGCAGTTTGTTTATGTTGTTAAAGAAAGGCTAGATTTGACATTAATAGATGCCACAGATGTTCAAAAGCTGCCACAAAGCATGAAAAAAAATAGACGTCTCCGAAAACGTCGGAGCATTTTTGTAAATATGTGCACTGTAAAATGTAATATTGTGTTTAATTAAAAATATTAAATAGGCTGAACGCAATTTTTATCAATTTGTTATTAGAACTCGATTTAAATAAGTTA
The DNA here is from genome assembly GCF_013358895.1 of Oreochromis aureus. Taxonomy (NCBI): domain Eukaryota; kingdom Metazoa; phylum Chordata; class Actinopteri; order Cichliformes; family Cichlidae; genus Oreochromis; species Oreochromis aureus. The sequence continues at coordinate 52,281,448 of NC_052944.1, read as the reverse complement.
CCAGTACTTTTTATGCAAAAACGCTGATAAACTCAATTTATTTGAGTTGTCTTAACTTAGAAAAACTAAGTAAGCTGGAAGTTTTGCTTCTCAGTGCGGAAGAATGAAAGAAGTGTTTTGAAAATGCCACGTGACTACCGTCCTCCTCCCTCTCGGATCAGTCCATGTTCATGGTGCGTTTTTTATGGAATATATTGAGCAAACCTGGAGTAGCGTCAGCTCAAGATATTATTGTTGTCATTGCTGTGGATCTTTACCTGATACACTGACTTGGTGAGTAAATGTTTACTCTTATTCGAACTGATTTTGTGGCTTCTCTTAGTTTAGCACCAGGTTTCTAATCTTGCTAGCTAGTTAGTGTTAGCCTAGCGTTGCTGCTGCCGCTGGGCTCATGTTACTTAAAAATTAACACCACAGCCTTAAAAACCTTACATAAAACTATGTCTGTGAAATTTTCTGTTGATTGTTTGAAATAAAAAAGTGAGATAAGAGCCCAGACAAAATTCTTCGGGAGGTGCAGCCGTTAGGGGTGGGGTGGGGTGTGGGGTGTGGGGGGTATTTTCAATCCATAGCCATAACTAACTAACTATATATATCATGTTTAACCTGAGTAGCAAAAGACCACAGGGGGTTGAAAACAATACGCCAGGAGTTAGCTGTGCTCGCGGACTCTATCGAGCCTTGACCTCCCGGTCAGCTATCGCGCTGTGGATAACAGAGCTCTCCGAAAATGTGGAAGCACTTTTGCAAATATGTGATATTTTGATAAATTAAGTAGATATTTGAGCATTACACAGCTACATTCTCGCCTGAAAATATCTTAAAAGGTTATTTTATGACCCAGAAAGGGTAGTCTGGGGAAAAGGAGAATCGCATTTGTCGGCCGCGGTTGTCGGAGCCTGTGCGTACTTGTATGCGCGGCAATGGCGGAGGAGCGCGGCTAAAAAACTTATTACTTTTTCTGGGTCACAAAATAAACTTTTAAGATATTTTCAGGCGAGAATGTAGCTGTGTAAAGTTCAAATATCTGCTCGATTTATCAAGACATCACATATTTGCAAAAATGTTCCGGACGCTTTTCGGAGACGTCCCATTTTTTTTTCATGCTTTGTGGCAGCTTTTGAACATCTGTGGCATCTATTAATGTCAAATCTAGCCTTTATTTAACAACATAAGCAAACTCTATGTTACAATGATTGCACAGCCATTAAGGATCAAATCAGTTTCTGAAAAATGTTCTGTTTTTTCTCCCTCTGCTTGCTTCTTACTGTCTTTGAGGCTCGGGACCAGCACTCCTGCTGTTGGACAGAAAGACATCAAGTATTTTGGTTTTCCAATATATTAGCAACTGTCAGTGACATTTATATTAATAAGGCTGAACTTTAATCATACTTTAGATCAGCCTGTTTTACTTATTTTTTTATTTGTGCTTTGGTTTGGGGAAGTTGTTTCTTTACTGATCTTTTCCTGTCTTCTGTTATTAGACTTGAGATATGACTGCACTATGCTGTTGCTGTGACTCCAGTTAATTCTACAAGACATGCTGTGTAAGTAAACAAACAACAACAGTTTGGTCTGCATTTCTTGAAAGATCACATCCCCCAAACTTAGTTTAGAGGGTCTACACTGTATATAGTGAAGTCTGCAAGTTTTCTAACAGCAAAATTTGTTTTGTGCCCAAATCATTTTGCACATCATTAGAATGAAAGTTATTGGCCATGTTTGCATAGCCCTTTTTAAAATGATGCTTTCATGACATTATTGTATGTTGGGTGGTGGTCAGGGCTATCCAGACTGACAATTGGGACATTGAATGTCATCTCTCCGGTGGGGAGGGAGCCTGAGATTGTCTAAATTGGAGTCTGTTTTATACCAAATGCAGAAAAAAATGTTTTAAGAAAGCAATTAAGTTCATGTTCCAAAAAATATGATTGTTTGCTTGCAGGACACCAGGAGAGATGAGTCCTCCGTCACAGATGGTGTGATCAGTGAAGATGGTCGCCTGCAGGTTCAAGCTCATTGCATCTCCAACCCACATCCACTGCCACTGTACTTAAGGGAAGTTAAAGACTTTCTTCTGCACTTACATTTGGATCATCTCGATCCATGACAGTCATTCAGGCAGTAATGCCTGGACTGGAAACAAGCATCCTTAAAATAATACAACATTCCAGCTCCTGTGTTGGAATGGAAAACAAATGTGTTGTTTAAATTAGAGACTGCACTTGTGACAGAACAACAAATATTTTATTTTGATTATATAAGTAATGTAAGTACAAAACAAACTTGTGGTAGGCCTAAACTTATTTTCAGAATAATTACATCTGAGACTTTGTTTCATTGTAAGATTATAATTGTTTGTTGTTCAGCAGAACAGTGTCCAGTATGTTGGCTGTTATACTTTGTTGTGTTTGAAAATAAAAATTGGGCTGATTTTAACATCATTACAAAAAGTGTTGTTAATTATTTTTAATCATATTCAGGTTACCACAAATTGTTTTTTTCATGTAGTTGAACTTGAAATGTTTGTCAGTAGGTAAACAATTAGTATTGTACAGTCAGAGATATCAAGTTATTCTTAATACTACAGACTTGCATGTATAAGTTGTCCTAACAGTCATCTTAAGTAAGCTTTACTTAGTTTTTTTGAGGCAACGAGTTTCCTTAATTTTTTTGAGTTCTAGGAACTAACACAGCTGTACAGTGTACTCAAAATTAGTAAGTTGCCCTAACTTGGTTATCTTACGTAAACTTGATCCATTTTTTTGAGTTCTGGGAACAAATGAGCTTGTACAGAGTACTCAAAGTAAATAAGTTGTCCTAATTTAGTCATTTTTAGCTAAGCTTTACTCAATTTTTTTGAGGCAACGAGTTTCCTCAATTTTTTTGAGTTCTGGGAACTAATTAGATTTTACAGTGTGATGTCTTGATAAATCGAGCAGATATTTGAACTTTACACAGCTACATTCTCGCCTGAAAATATCTTAAAAGTTTATTTTGTGACCCATGAAGCATGATCGATCAACTGTAGACCAGACAACAAACGACGGAGGCCCAGAAAAGTGCAATCAAACGATGAGTTTATTGACAACGGAGAACAACCGTCAGCATATGGCTTATTTGCTCTGACAAAAATACACTGAGTTCTGGTTTTATAGCATAGAGGATCACACCCCCACATACACGTCAATACAGGTCAAAAATACATTATGTCCAGTCATTGTTTACAGACAAGGGTACATCTTGTACATCTCTAATAACTATGAACAGACATATAACTTCTCTTTTTGATAACACCTTCCTTTTAAGGTAATAACTTCAAGCTTCAGGGCCTCTAAGGGCTAATAATGGACCCTCGTCCTCAATCACTAAGTAGACTGAATTGGCGCAGGTCTCAAATAAGAAGCAGAAGACACTTGGGCCTTCGCTCAGGCCTGCTACTAGATTTATGTGTATTGTAAGCATGCATGCAATTAACCTGCTATGTTCTCATCTTCCCTCAACATGTATCACCTGGACACTCTCACCAGTGAAGCTTAAAACCCTCTTGGATAGAACATCAACTCTAAACAAGCACAGATATGCAATGTGTATAGAATGAACTAAACCTGTGAATAGAATGAATGTGATGACAAACATATTCAATGCAATATGAACCCTGTAAACAATATTACTGATAAAATAATACTGTAGAACATGTTATTAATGCATTTATCATAAGGCAGATTATATGGCAGCAATAAAAGAATCTCTAAATCCCAACATTCCCTCTTTTGACATTCCATCAAGGAATGTCACCACACTTCATGTTGTATCACTCCCTGCCCCACTCTAGGGGTTCTAAGTTCATCTGGTAGATGCCCTCAACCCAGCCAGGGTTAGGAACCCTCGCCATTACTTTTACCAACAATCCTCTCACACAAGGAATGATACAACAACTAGCGATGACCAGTATTCCCAAAAGTACAGTCAAAGAAAACATCACTGACATAGCCACACCTTTCCATTGTCCAAACACAAATGTCATCCAGGACGCCAGCAGATTTTCGATACCTGAGTGCTCATGCATAGTTTTAGACAAAGTTTTCAAGCCCTCCAGAGCTCGGGTTACTGAGCCATCTGGGGCAGTATTATTAGGGATAAAAGTGCAGCACATGTCTCCGAATATGGCGCACACGCCTCCCTTCTCATGTTAAGGGCCATTCGATTTCCCATCAGCAAACTCGGACCCAATTGTTCTGCGAACCCCATCATGGCATCCCTGGTTAGGTTAGAGAGTCTCAGCAGATTGCAATGAACATAGTTAATGCGATCAACATTCTTATTAGGTGTCACCCAAAGAAATATACTTTCAAATCCTACCACTATCGGATTTACCAGCTTGTACTCATCTGGAACTCTCCTGGGCACTCCAATAGAGTCTATCCAGGTCGGAGAGTTTAACCTAGGGTCATATGCATGTGTACCCTGGGTCCCTCTTTTGGCCAAAATATGTCTCTTACCTCTGGTGGCTAAGGTACGTGTGTTGTGTTGTGGAATAGCCTTTAATACATGTTGTTCTCTAGCATTTTGAGCCACCCAATCAAGCCAGAGGTTACTGTCCTTGAAACCGTGGCACGCTCAATCAAATCCTTAGGCTTCAGTCTAGAGTAATCTGTTGTCAGAAGTAATCTCTCTTTTGGCTCCTGTTCCTTTTGAGCTACTGTTCCCGAAGTTACCATCTGATCAGTCAGAATGGTGATTAAGCTTTCTGCGAGCGGCTTAGACTTTGCATCAACTAAATTTACCCTAAGCATATCATGGGGTCATTGCAGACCCGTACATCATACGCTCTCCAGCTACTACTAGCTCCTGTACACTTAATGACGTCACACAAATCAAACGTGAATGAGCTGGTAGACCCTTTAACATAATTCAACTCTATGCCATTATTCATGCTGAGACACTCATCACCTTTACCTGACACCTCGCGCTTTTGTGTTGTTTTTTCCCTATCCCGTTTTAGCAACTACAATCTCAGGAAGTGCTGGGCTGGACTGGCCTCCGTGTTCAGACAAGTGGTCCGAGTGCCCTGCAAAATATAGACAATAAACAACACAGCCATAGTTAATATCATTGCATACAATAAACATGTAGTTGTAAGGAACATTCTAATCAGTTTTCTCATTACGTGTCTCTGATTCGTGTGTTTGCATCATGTTATATAAACTTTGTATCCTGGAATGAAACTCCCCTGCTTTTGTGGAGTCCTCAACTTGTCACCGCTCCTTTCTGCTGGCGTGGCGACCTTCTGCGCTGCTCCTCTTCTCTCTTCGGCCTCCCAGGTAGACTACTGGTTGGCCCGTTGCACAGGTGAGAGGATTTATTTTGCCTCTGCTCGTTACCACCTGTGTTGGGTGTAGAGGGGTTTTCCTCTACCAACCTCTCATGTGCTGGTACACACTACGACCAATGATACCAGGTATCGCCTTTCCCTTTCAGTTGACCTGCTATAGTTGTTCTGGCAACGACCTCATAAGGACCAGTCCAGCGTGGCTCCTTCCACTGCTGGAGTTCCTCGTGGGCTCAAATTCAGTTCCTTGTTTGCAGACTATAGCATAGCCTGCTTTCGATCCTTCTTCATCACGATGACAGCAGCCATCTATGAACCAATCCTCAGCTCCAGGGATAGGTTCTGCTTTTAAATCTTCCCTGACTTTCCCTTCAACTTCTGCTTTCTTAGTACAATCATGAGGTTCTCCTAATCCCATTAAATCTGCCATATTGATTCCTTCATGTGTAAATGTCAGATTTGGAGCATCTAAAACTTTACTCAGTCTCTGTTGTGCTAATGATGTCATAGTTGAACGCCTGCGAGTTCACATATGCCACCACACTATGTGTAATCAGAACTTTTGGTGGGTGTTCTCTCACTACATGTGCTGTTTTCTATATTATTTTGGAAGCCCCTGCTGCATGCTGTGCGCATGTAGGGTGCCTTGCTTCTGTTGGACTCCACCTTATGCTGACATACATAAGTACCTGTCTTTCTTTATTCAATCATCTTCCGGGGGTGATAGACCTCTGCACACCTCAGACGCCAGTTGCAAGAGCTCTCTAACATTAGAATCATCAGCTGTGACTTATATGGTGTTATTCCGGTACTTTACACGTCACACAGTCTCGAACATTGCTTATATGGAAAATTCCTCTTTTCTGTGTCTTCATTTATTAATATGCCTTGTGCACTAAAACTTCCTATTTTTTCAGTCCGGCTGAGCACTTGTTTGTGAGTCAAAGGTGGCCTTGCTCTACAAGCCTTCATTATTAAAGTACATAAAACAGGATAATGAGCAGATAAACATTAAAAATATTTCTTTTATTCCTAACACCAGTCCCCCTTTTTCATTTTTCACTTGAGAAATGAACTAATTCCTAATTTATCACATTTAAGTTTACTTCAATACAATTCAATTGAATTTTATTTATATAGCGCCAAATCACAACAAAAATTGCCTCCAGGCGCTTCATAGATACAGAGAAAAACCCAACAATCTTGTGACCCCCTTTGAAGAAGCACTTTGGCAACAGTGGGAAGGAAAAACTCCCTTTTAACAGGAAGAAACCTCCGACAGAACCACGCTCAGGTACGGGCAGCCATCTGCTGCGACCGCTTGGCGTGAGTTAACAGAGGCTTTGAAGAGAGAGACCTAATATTTAATAATCCACATTTCACTGTTTTATTCTTCGGTTCAGATGTGGATTCTGTATTGTTCTTGCTTTGTTACCATTGATGTTTAAGTTGTTTATTGCTAGATGTGGTTTGTTGCTGTCTGTTTGGGAGCTGACATAGTCTCTATGGATAAGGGTCTTTGGCAGGGTAGCATCAGGAGAGAAGCTCCAGAGAGGCATCTTCCCTGTTAAAGCTAAAATATGACAAAAGAAATTATGCTAAACAAACAAAACCTTTCAATTCCCCAACCCTATCTGTCTCCTCAACGGGTTGTATGTTTTCAATGTTTCCTTATTATTTTGTCATAAAAATAAATCAAACAAATAACTTAAGCTGTGTGACGGCACCTTGCATTTACGCCAGGCTGTGAGCTGCCCTGAATCTACTTGCTACACCCCTTTTTTCACCTAGTTTAATTTTTTCAATCCTAATTTAAACTATTCCTGACTTCCCTCAGTGCACACTGTAAAGTGTAAAAGATACAATTAGCTTTCTCCTGGTAAAAGGTCCTACATTATTTTCTCAACCTTTGGAAACATCCTCTATCGAGTTAACCCATTTCATTTTTCAAACTTAGGCCTGATTTCTTCGCCCCCTTTAACGGGTAGCGCATATCCGGTCTGAACACTGTGTTTGGGCAATTTACGAATTGTTGCAGGATTTCTATGTTATGTAAAGTTCCTCTCATCCCTTTTATGCTCCCATTATAACCTATGTCTAACAAGCTTTTGATCTTCTTTGTAATATAAACAACTAGGTGTCTTCGTGCTCTGTTTTTCTCCTTTCTCTGGTTGGTTCCGTTCGGTCTGGGGCTTCGAGGATTCTCGCCCCCCTGTAGTCGCTGTGGTCCTGAAATCTTCTCCTGTAAAGGATAGAAAACAAAAAGCCTCTCTCTGCTACACCTCACTAATCTACTGTGTTTATCTAAGGTTCCTTTAATCATTCAAAGTTGTTTCACCATATCATGTTCTGGGCTCTGTCCTTTATATTAACTTTACTTAATCTCCATGCCCTTCATGTGTGTGAGCAACACTTTTACTTTTATTAAACACGCCCAGGGTAAGATATAAACCATCACCATCTGAGCATAGAAACAGATCAAAAAGCACCACAAAACAATTTCTATATCTAAATTATCAAAAACCCCAAACGTCATAAAACGATCCTAAAACCCATTTCAAATTAAACCTTAAATCCTGTAACTCCCCCCTTTTGTGACACATCTTATGTGTTACAAACTCAAAATCCTTCACTCGAGCTTAGTAAATTAAAAGAAAAAGGTTAGTCATATCATATTAGGTATACATGCTCCGGCCCTTCAAACCTGTGTTTAAGGAATGAAGTCAAATTAATCATTATGTCAAATCTTTTCTTGGCTCCATCCACAGCCTGCATCCTTGGAATTTCCTAGAAACAAAAACCTGTGTGTTAACCAGAACTTCACATTTCATACTCAGTTTTTCCCCACTTATGATCCAACCTGCGTTATAAAAAGAAAACTTAAAACAGAACAGTTATCAGTCATGTGTCCAACCTTAGTCCAGTCTTTATCTCAGTGTCCAGTCGGTCCAACCTATGGTCTGCCTCGTCCGTCCAGTCACCATCCATTTACACACATTCACTCACATGCATTAACATCAGGTCTTGCTGATAGTGTGGACTCCCTCGCAAATACTCAGTCTTCACTCTCAGCAACATGCGCTCATTCATTTGTTTTATTTTGTTTTTAGGAAAATAGTTCTTTCTGCTTTTGGACTGGATTGGCTCGCGGCAATCCTTTTAGACAGAGACTTAGCCTTCTCCTCTGCCCATTGTAATCTGGAAAAGGTCACATTATCTTGGTTGTCCTGAGACTTTTGTCAGCGCTGTTATCCACTCTTTTGCAGGCCTGCTTAGAACAAAAATGAGAAAAAGAGAGCTGATTATTAGCTCATCAAAACACAAAACAAAATCACCTGACAGGTTTTTCTAAGTGCACTGTTACAAAAATGATAGACCCCTTCGACATGTGCATGTTTGATAAAACTCCCTCTATTAAAATAAGAAAACGACACAAATCTAACCGATAGAAGTAACCCATCACTACACAACAACCTCAACAATCTTAAACACAGAACATTTTGCCACAAGTTCTTCAGGGTCCTGACACTCTCAGGTCAACTAGCATCACCTCACCTGTTCAATACACAGAAAATCTCGTTAAACACCACACAACTTGCACACCATCAACACTAAATTCTAAACTTTCTCTTCTAAAAACTACTACACACTAAGCGAGTTGGACAACATGATAAACAGACTCCTATGCTAAACCTGCCATCTGATCTTCATGAGCTCTTTTGTATTCTAAGGTTAACGCATTTTCTATTTGTGTGTGATTGTGTATATGTTTCTTTTCGTGGTTTTTTTCAGACTCCCTCACAAGGTTCCACTTAAACAGTCAGTTTTTCTCTTTCGCAAATTTGATCTCCCTCCTTAAATAACAACATTCCTTGTCCTCAGCCAGAAGTTAGAGCTTGATTTTCAGGTTCAGGGAACAATTCACCCTGAAAGACAGTGAGTGTTTCCCCTCTTTGGCTCATCACTCGTCATTGTTAATGACATTTCCCCCTCTGCCCCAGCGGCTTTACCCTTGAAGTCCCGTCTCCTCCAGTGAGTCCAAGCTCACTTAGGGACCTAGGTTCAAGCAATCGTGACTGCGCCTTGCCTTAGGTTGTCCCAGGGTTTCGAGGTGGGATCTTACCCGTCATGGGCTGTCCAGCCTTCCATGCTTCGCCTGATCACGGGGCCAAGTGGGCACGGGTGCTATGAGGGAGGGACACACTGACTCTGGAAATCAAAGGAGTGTAAGCTGCTTTCTTCATTTCATCAGTATATTAAGCTATCTCACTTCTTGATTATTCCCAACATTTCACCTGTAACAATTTGTGTACGTGTGTTTTCTATTCATTAATGTAATTGTTAGTTCATGTATTTATTTTCTCAGTCTTTCTTTTTCTAAAACATGTAATTAATATATTTTATTACTTTTTCTTAAGACATTCAGTCTCTAATTCCTCTGTTTTCATGCTGCAACGTCTCTCCCCAGCTATAATCAGACTTCCTGTTTGACGCACACACACTCTCAGGCCTCCTCTATTCACGCACTCTCCTATGAGTTATTATTACTTATTTATTATTTGGTACAAATCACACAGAATCATTCAAATCAGTACTCACAACATTCACACACTTAGAAGCACTCAAAATACGCTTTCCTAAGAGTATTTTATCAAACATGCTTGCTTAGAATCAGAAAGAGGAAGTAGACAACACTCAGTGCGTCTGTCCTCTTAAAAAGAAGAAAATAAACACATATGGGACAATTCTCCCATCTTAGACAAAATGTGACCTTAAATGTCCGTTTCAAGTCATGTTCTTCTCTACACACGACTCTTGGCCTCCAGGGCATAAAACTTTAAACCTAAGTTTTTACTTTTACCAGAACTAGTACTTTACCAGAACCCTCATACGTGCAATAAGACTGCTATATGTGCACTTCTTTCTTTGACAAGGTTGTATTTTGTATTTTCTTACTCAGCTGTATATAGTATTGGTATTCTATTTCATTCTATTGTATATATTATTTTATTCTACTTTATTTTATTACATTCCAGTGTTTTCTAATTTCTGCTGCATAACTTTGCACTTTTGCTTTAACAAAACAAATTTCCCAGCTGTGGGACTAATAAAAGTCATCTTTATCTTTGACTAGCCCTAACCTAAATCCTGTCTCATCCACTGCTGAAATTCTAGTTCAATGCACACATGTTGCAGTTTAAAATTAAAGAGAAGTAACTCACACCCAAGAACTGTGTGTGTGTGTTAATGTCTGTGTCCCTTTAAATGAAAAAAGGTGAACACATGTGGTGAGTTTTCCTCAATTTACACAAAATATGACATGAAATATCCTTTTCTAATTCCTGTTCTTCTTTAAACACCATGAATGACCTCCAGGTCATAACCTTTGGACTTATAACTCTGATATAAGTCCACACAGCGCACCAAGCACAGAGAAAATTCAACCTCAGTGCTTCAGAATTCTCCTCAAAATTCAGAAACTGTTTCTGTCATTTATCTCCCCAAGAACTTCATCATATGGACCTCGCCGGGTCCAGTAATCTTCAGCACACGTATCTCACTGCAGCCAGTGAAGATTTAAAAACAGTTTATTGTCTCAGTTTACCCAGCATTCACTTATCAGATGGACCGCAGCCGATCCATACATCTCAACACAATCGTGTGTCCACATTTACACAACTTATTCTTTACTTGTGTCACAACACATCTAGTAATATCATCAGAATTACTTCAACATGGTAAACGTTGATTTTCCTTTAAAATCAACTTACCATTAAAACTCAAGATCACAGCTGACTCGATTCTCTGAAATCCTGAGTCAGTTAAACACCTTGCTCAACTCACGGTGTTCTTTTCTCGGACCCCTTCGTCCGAGCTCACTCTTTTTACCCCGGCATCTCCACCGGAATGTTACGAGATCTTCATAGACCCAAAAGTAAGCATATTATTTCCCTAATCAAAAGTGAAGCCGTTCCTCACACAGTAATTCTTCATCCAACAGCCTTTGTGTTTTGAAACTAAAAAGAGGAAGGAACAGCGCCCAATTTTAAACTGTGCATGTTGTCACTGAACAACACACACACAGACACAGACCCAGGGCAATTCTTCCTGGATCATTTATCAACGTTCGAACAAACACAGTCCGCATTGATTATTTTCTGGACCTCAGCAGATCCACCAAAATTCATGTAAATATATCAACCATTAACCGATTTATTTCTTTTCCTCAGACCACGCCGGATCTGTTAATATCAACAAAGCTGCACACTCAGAATTGTGCAGCTGATTCTTCCCGTCAGACCGCGCCGGATCTGTTACTTCAGCACAATAAACACTGATTTTCCTTCAAAATCAGTTTACCAAGAGCCACAAAACCATTTCTGACTCGATTTTCTGAACTTCTGTGTCACTTAAACATCCTGACAGCACCAGGTGTTTTCTGTCGGACTTCCTCGTCCGAACTTAATCCTTTTACTTACAAATAAGCGTCTCCCAAAATGATCCTCTTGATCATTAGCTATTCACCGAGCCCACAACTCTCGGCAACACCACCTGACGTATGCCCACGCCGGAGCTCCTCTTTGAAGTCTCAAAGAAGTACAGGATTCTCCAATCCCGTGAGTTTGACACTTATTAAACCATAAGCTGACCAATAACTCTTATATTCTTCTTTATTCTTAAACATGCATTGGTCTCTTTTTCTCTTTTACCATGAAATACCATATAACCTTTTAACTCAGTACTGTCTGTTTCTCAAAGTTTCATTATCCTTGCTTCAAAGCTTCTCATTACTTCCAAGTTACTCATTCATTACTTCAACGTTTTACTTTATTCTCGAGAATTCAGTTTTACCCCTACTGCGCCAATTTAGTAGTTAAGATCATCTACTCAGCGAACAGATAATTTAGAATTCAGCCAATTTGCACAAATTTGCTTATTGAACAGGTTTGTGCGTACCTTTTAATTTTTTAGACCGGTCTCCTGTTCGCCTCATGTCAGATCCAACCTTCGGCCACATTAGTTCTCTCTGATTTAATCTAGAAACTTCACGGTCTGCCGTACACAGAATCTCTTTTCCCTTTTCTTTAACAAGAGATACTCAAAAATTCTGCAAATTCTCTCCACTCAGGAGGAGGCTCACAGCTTTATTCTTACTCTGTTTCTGGTTGGATTAAAATAACTCTTATATTAGACTCACCCTGTCCAGTGATACTGTATTTCAAAATCACCAAAGGCACGCTCACAAAACAGGAAAATGCTTCTTTACGTCACTGTTTACAACTGTGACTCGTTCACTGAACCCCGGATCTCAGCAACGCTGCACGTCTTTCGTGCGACCTCAGCAGGTCCACGTACTTTAGGGGAATATCAACAGAAACACAGCTTTGTCACAGACCACGGCTGGTCCACAAATGCACAGGTAATACTTCTTAATCGTCTCTCATAGCTCACAGTATTTATTCTCAGAGTTACTTCAACACAACAGACCTTAGTTTCACTTTACTGCTCGGCTGGCTTTACTGCAAAACCTCAAGCTCACGGCTGGCTTGAGTTTCTCTTAGCTCATATATCAACTCCTCGGACCTTCGTGTCCGGTATTTATCCTTTTTCTCTTATTTAAGTGTCTCCCTAACAATGATCCTCTGCGATCACCAGGGCTATATCTGAGGCCACAACTCTCAGCAGGGCCCTCCCCCTAGTATAATCCTAGGAAACGTCTTTCCCAGGGAGGGAGTTCTCCAACTCCTTGACTTTAGACACTTTTAATCTCTTTTAATCTCTCTTATTTCCTTAAAAACAACGTCTCTAGTTACTTTTCGCTCAGTACTGCTTTTTCCAAGGCGACCATGAATGCAACACTACTCTTAAGTTTCACTTTCGTTGCAACAAAGTTTTTCGTTTCAAACAAAACTCAAAACAGAGATCAACGGATGACCACTTGACTACATGTTTTAGAATTTATAATCCACTACAGCACAATTTCTGTTTAAGAGGTTTGTGCCTTACCTTTTTATTATGTGGGTCCAGTAGTCGAGCTGTCACCGTGACCTCTGCCGTTCGATTACCTAATCCGGGCTCGACCTCCGCCGACAACAAACACCTGTACTTCTTTCTGCTGATCGTCAGTTGCCCGCATTCTCCACCAAATGAAGCGTGATCGATCAACTGTAGACCAGACAACAAACGACGGAGGCCCAGAAAAGTGCAATCAAACGATGAGTTTATTGACAACGGAGAACAACCGTCAGCATATGGCTTATTTGCTCTGACAAAAATACACTGAGTTCTGGTTTTATAGCATAGAGGATCACACCCCCACATACACGTCAATACAGGTCAAAAATACATTATGTCCAGTCATTGTTTACAGACAAGGGTACATCTTGTACATCTCTAATAACTATGAACAGACATATAACTTCTCTTTTTGATAACACCTTCCTTTTAAGGTAATAACTTCAAGCTTCAGGGCCTCTAAGGGCTAATAATGGACCCTCGTCCTCAATCACTAAGTAGACTGAATTGGCGCAGGTCTCAAATAAGAAGCAGAAGACACTTGGGCCTTCGCTCAGGCCTGTTGCTAGATTTATGTGTATTGTAAGCATGCATGCAATTAACCTGCTATGTTCTCATCCTCCCTCAACATGTATCACCTGGACACTCTCACCAGTGAAGCTTAAAACCCTCTTGGATAGAACATCAACTCTAAACAAGCACAGTTATGCATTGTGTATAGAATGAACTCAACCTGTGAATAGAATGAATGTGATGACAAACATATTCAATGCAATATGAACCCTGTAAACAATATTACTGATAAAATAATACTGTAGAACATGTTATTAATGCATTTATCATAAGGCAGATTATATGGCAGCAATAAAAGAATCTCTAAATCCCAACACCCAGAAAAAGTAATAAGTTTTTTAGCCACGCTCCTCCGCCATTGCCGCGCTTACAAGTACGCACAGGCTCCGACAACCGCGGCCGACAAATGCGATCCTCCTTTTCCCCAGATTACCCTTTCTGGGTCACAAAATAACCTTTTAAGATATTTTCAGGCGAGAATGTAGCTATGTAATGCTCAAATATCTACTTAATTTATCAAAATATCACATATTTGCAAAAGTGCTTCGACGTTTTCAGAGAGCTCTGTTATCCACCAGCGTGATAGCTGACCGGGAGGTCAAGGCTTGATAGAGCCGGAAAGCACAGCTAGTTTTCAACCCCCTGTGGTCTTTTGCTACTCAGGTTAAACATGATATTTATAGTTAGTTAGTTATGGCTATGGATTGAAAATACCCCCCACACCCCACACCCCACCCCACCCCTAACGGCTGCACCTCCCGAAGAATTTTGTCTGGGCTCTTATCTCACTTTTTTATTTCAAACAATCAACAGAAAATAGACCCTGTGCACGAGAAAATGCTAACTTCCTGGTTTGAGACCGGATGTGGGGTTGTACATTTCCGGTAGCTTTACTTTGCAGTCAATTGCTACTGCGAAGATATACTCCAAAATCATGTCCAAAACTCGAAAACGGAAAGATCGCGTTAAGTTACAAAGAACAGAAGGTGGGAACACTCACCACTGTTGTGTCATAAAAAATCTAATGATCAATTTTGACGTTTAAAGAGTTTAGATCGATCAGTTGTTTACATCACTCAACACAAGCAGAACTGCATTACAAAATCAGAAGACACATCGTCCACATTCCGAAGCACATCTCTGTATAGTGACTGGTCTTATGATTTAAACAGGCAAATGTTCAGCATTCAAACTACAGGTGAAGAATAGTCAAACCAGATGTGTCCCCGTTATGTCGATATCAGCTAGTCAAGTACACACCTACACAGCATGTTAACAAACCGTGAAAAAAAGCCACACAAAAAATGAATGATTGCTGGTAAGGGTTTCTATACATTAGTATTTACGAAGGGTATGTTGTGACTTACCTTCAAAATTACAGTGGTCCCTCGCTATAACGCGGTTCACCTTTCACCTGGCTGTTTCGCAGATTTTTTAGTGCAAGTTTGCATGCTTTTTTCTTTTTTACATCACATTGTGTCCTGCGTCCTGATCAGCTGCAGACGATCTCCTCCGTGACGTCTCTCCTGTACAGTACAGAATCGCTGCATCGATCGCTAGCAGTGTGACTCTGTACTGTATGTCAACGAAACGTTTTGCACCGTCAAAAAATAAAATTGGCTACTTGATTTCACCTATCGCTGGTTATTTTTAGAAAATAACATCCGCGATAAACGCGGACCGCTGTTTACAGATACTGAGAAATATAAAATTTGAATCCCTTTTCTCTTTTGCTCTGAGGCGTGGGGAAAAAATATCGACAAGTCGATGAACATCATTTACAGATATATTGGGTAAATGCCCAAGACATCTATAGAAATGTAAATCGCCGCTTGATTCATTCATTTGCTTAACTTGTTTTGGACCGTAAACAAGGTGCGAATAGGACACCGGAAACAAAGCTCCCCACAGGAGTTTCCGCACCGGAAGTAGCATATGCTAACGTGCACATAGTCTATTTCACAGATATAGTTTTATATAAGGTTTTTAAGGCTGTGGTGTTAATTTTTAAGTAACATGTACGGTGGCCCTGAGAGGCCAAACGGACTGCAACTTCAGAAAACACTTGCAAAAAGAAAAATGCTGCAAAAAGAAAAACGCTGCAAAAGAAAAACACTTGCAAAAAAAAAATGCTGCAAAAGAAAAACACTTGCAAAAGAAAAATGCTGCAAAAGAAAAAGCGCTGCAAAAGAAAACACTTGCAAAAAGAAAAACGCTGCAAAAAGAAAAATGCTGCAAAAAGAAAAACGCTGCAAAAGCACACAAAGCACAACGGAAATAGGAAAAAAGACAACGGAAATGTTTCTGGGGAGACAATACCCGGACGGACCAGTTGCACGAACCAAAACATGCTAACAAGTGCACTGGGAGACACTTCAAAGAAGTGGAGCGGCCAAAGAGTAAACTTTCAAAAGTAAGTTCTGAATATTATGTCACTTATTTATGTGCAAATGTTTAATAATGAGGAACATTAAAACATTACTGTTGGCCACATGCCGGCAAAGTTATGTGACATTAGCGATATTTGTACTTTCAGCATTTACTTTGTTTTAAAGCCTTTACTTTATACGCCGTTAGATAGTCGACCTTAATCTTACAGAGAATCTGATGATTTTGTGGATAATTAAAGTCAGTCATATATCCACAAACACAACAAGCTGAAAGTCAGTGATGCTGCTCGGTTTGCAGTCCTGAATATGACGGCACAAGCAGGATTCACTGCACTGTTAATGTTAGCTATGTTATATTGCTGCCTCTGTTCGGTGGTGTCGAGCCAAACGGACTTTAACGTGTGTTTGAACGAGCTGACGGTTCACTCGTTAAGCTGAAAGAAAGATGCTTTAATCACAGGAGTCACACATGTGTCCACTGGACCGTCTGGGAACTCTTCTTGTTTAGCACTCGTAATAACACAAACACTAAATCCTCCTTCTCTTGTGCTGTTTTGTAGCAGTGTATACACCTGAGACTGTCACCTGTCTGTCTGTCCTGCTCTCTCTCTCTGTTTCTTTCTCTCTGATTGTGGAATAAAAGTATGAACATGTATTTATAAGTTACACTTGTGTTTGAATCCTGCAGCTTATCACACATTTGATTTCCATGTGTGACGACTGCAAGTGTCCAGAGTGAGGACAGACTGAGGGACCCACTGCTGCACATCATCTGTGAGGCTTTGCACCCTGATGATCCACCAGGACAAACTCAGCAGTGTGTGAGGAAGAGGAGGAGGAAGAGCCAGCAGCAGCTGACAGATGGAGAGAATAGACAGACTGTTCCCTGTTTGTGAAGGACTGCTAGAAAAGTTTAAAATAACTAATTGTCTGTCCTGAATCAGTCTTATTAGGTAATGTTCAAATAATTTTATCATCCAGTGTTTTCAGTGTGGGAGAAAGTACTCAGGGCCTTCAAGTTACACACTATGAAAGGCAGCAACAAGTTTAACATTCAGAAACCTAAAGTATGTATCAGCAGCAGAATGGAGCTAAAAATAAATGTTTGTTTCAGTTCTATGAAGCTTTGAGTATTTTGGATTAGTAGCACTGCTGTGTTTGTTGCATCATATTGCTGTAATTGTTTATATGCTTTATATATTCTGAGGTAAGTTGATCTATAGTGTTACATCATATTCTATAAGGATGTTATGTGTTTGTAGACTTTCTGCCCAGTTTGACCCATTTAGCAGAAGTCAGCCTGTTTAAGGCTCTGATATCTATTCTGTATAACTTAAAGCAGTTATGACATGCTCTGATTTTCTCACCCAATAAAGGAATATTTAATATTTCAGTCTACTCTTCATTCTATCAGAAACAGTTATCACAGCTCGTACATTTGCTTCTTCCACACATATATATAAGCATTGAGCCAAATTTAGTAATGCCAACATATTAAAAAAAACAATATTTGTCTCTTATATATAATACATCTATATATACACTGTCAAAGATGCTTGTCTTTGAGTGAAGATTTAAGGTGATAGGAAATATAAATAAATGCAACTTGAATCTTTACTGAAGCTCAGTGTTTGGCACAGAGTTCATGTTCACTGCTGTAATAACTAATAATGATTAGTAAAATATTGGCCATATTATATTTACATTACCAAAGTGAGATGACTTTAGTCTCATGAACAACATGAGCTAATTGTTATTTACTAGCTAATCTTAAATGACTGTTCAGTACAGAAATGAAGCCCAAAAATCATCAGCCTCAGATACTTATCAAATCACACAAAGCTCATGTAGAAACAAATGTACAAAATATGTTCTCCTTCATTTCTGTCAAACAAAGCTGTATGAAACGTTTCCAGCTGTTAGTATCATGGTTGCTAGGCAACCTGGGCAGCGCGACGGAGGCTAGACCGTCCCATTTCACGAGCCTACAAGCCGGCCTCAGCGGTCTTTGAGTGCGGCCGTTAAGGACCGTTAAGGCTGCGTACTTTAAGGCTGCAGACCCTGAATTGGGAAACAGTCATACATACATGTTTTGGTTCGTGCAACTGGTCCGTCCGGTTATTGTCTCCCCAGAAACATTTCCGTTGTCTTTTTTCCTATTTCCGTTGTGCTTTGTGTGCTTTTGCAGCGTTTTTCTTTTTGCAGCATTTTTCTTTTTGCAGCGTTTTTCTTTGTGCAGCATTTTTCTTTTGGCAGCGTTTTTCTTTTTGCAGCATTTTTCTTTTTGCAGTGTTTTTCTTTTTGCAAGTGTTTTTCTTTTTGCAGCATTTTTCTTTTTGCAAGTGTTTTTCTTTTTGCAGCATTTTTCTTTTTGCAAGTGTTTTTCTTTTTGCAGCATTTTTCTTTTTGCAGCGTTTTTCTTTTTGCAGCATTTTTCTTTTTGCAAGTGTTTTTCTTTTTGCAGCGTTTTTCTTTTTGCAGCATTTTTCTGTTTGCAAGTGTTTTTCTTTTTGCAAGTGTTTTCTGAAGTTGCAGTCCGTTTGGCCTCTCAGGGCCACCGTAAACATGAGCCCAGTGGCAGCAGCAACGCTAGGCTAACACTAACTAGCTAGCAAGATTAGAAACCTGGTGCTAAACTAAGAGAAGCCACAAAATCAGTTTGAATAAGAGTAAACATTTACTCACCAAGTCAGTGTATCAGGTAAAGATCCACAGCAATGACAACAATAATATCTTGAGCTGACGCTTCTCCAGGTTTGATCAACATATTCCATAAAGAACGCACCATGAACATGGACTGATCTGGGAGGAGGACGGTAGTCACGTGGCATTTTCAAAACACATCTTTCATCCTTCCGCACTGAGAAGCAAAACTTCCAGCTTACTTAGTTTTTCTAAATTAAGACAACTCAAATAAATTGAGTTTATCAGCGTTTTTGCATAAAAAGTACTGGTAACTTATTTAAATCGAGTTCTAATAACAAATTGATAAAAATTAAGTTCAGCCTATTTAATATTTTTAATTAAACACAATATTAGATTTTACAGTGCAGAGGAACACCAACCAGAGCAGAGAGACACACAGACATGTTCCAGGTTCAAATTATATTATTACATTTATGATAGAAAGACTTTTTGAACATTTGAAGTCCAGTTTTATTGAAATGGGGTTTTTTTATGATTTCAGAGGATTTCTTTGACATCCCGTCCAGTTCTCCCTCAGTCACAGACACTTCGCCTGTTAGTTTGGCTCTTTGCATCCTCCTGTTAATTTTATCAGTTGTTTTTCTTGTACGTAGAAAGAGGAAAAACGTGATGAGTAAGTCACTGACTAATTATTCTTTACCTTAACAAAGCATCAGTGTTTTCACTGAGACTCTGATGAGAGTTTTAATATTTCACACTAAGTTTTGGCATTTCCTTCTTATTTAATTTTAATTTCAAAAAGAGACCAATAGAAGGCCAAAGGATCAGACTGAAGATGTTCGAGTTTCCACTGAGGAAGACAGAGAGAGAGAGCAGCTCAATATGAAGGTAAGAGGAAAAACTGAGAAACAGAATTAACGTGTGAGTAGATAAACACACAATATCAAGATGTTCATTGTTTTTCAGGAAATTGAATACTAATCAAACAAAATGTTACTACCGATTTCTCACTTAGATAGGCAATATTTGTGCTCAGTGTATCTTATTCAACACAATTTTATAAAGAAACAAAAAAATAAGAAGCTTCTCGGATGAGAGGTGAAACGTCTTCAAGCAACTCAAAGAAGTCCAGACGCTTTTCTTTGCAAACTCCTTTGACTACGATGACCTGGATGACTGAGAACCTTCACAGACAAAAAAATAAGAATATCACTTTTTAAAATAGAACCCTGATATGAAAAACAGGGCTTAGTGTAAAAGTTTTGACCTTGTCATTGTGTTTTATATCATATGAGCAGATCTACTGATGTGGTTATAACTAATGTTGGGCTCAGACTGTAACTCACATTACACTTTAAAGTAATGTGTTAAATTACTTATCACTTGGAGTGAGTAATCCATTACACCATGTGTTATATTACTTTTATGCTATCTATAACAAGGCCTGAAATGCACTTTGATATAATTACCGTTTAACAACATGAACCTAGACTACAGTCGCACAGACTGACACAAATCTTCATCTTAACAATGAAACCAGAAGTACAGACATTTTGTATTAGACGTACAGACACTAAAAAAACCCTCTAAAAATACTCCAGTAGAAAAGTAGAAGACATGACACAAAAGCAAAACAACTCAGTCACAATTAAACACATTTAGTGACATGACTGTGATTGTAATGTGATTACTGGAAAAATAATTAGAAAAGTACTATGCTACAGCAAAATGTAATGTGATTACACTAATATTTTACAAAGTCAGACGCAACCCTGGTTATAACTCTGGTAATTAAATGGTGTTTGTTATTCATTTTATTCTCTCTTTCTCTCCTTCTGTTTATTATTTCTGTTATCAAATTATCACCCCTGGTTAGCTGTACTGTAAAGTACTAATGTTATGTTGTCCACATTAACTTGATATGAATTGAAAAACTTTATTGTGTAATCGCTGACATCTCTCAATGGAAGTTGCCAATAACTTCAAGGCAGCAGCTCCAGGAGGAACAACAGAGGAGGGAGGATGCTGAAAATACACTTGGCGACCTGCAGAACGATAAAGAAAAGGTTCATATTTGTAATTTGTTTTATGTTTGTGTGTCTTTGTGTGTTTGTGTCTATGTCTGTTTTAAGCTGTGATGTCTCTCCCTCCTGTCTGCAGCTGGAAAACGAGCTCCAGGATGAGAAGAAGAGGAATGAGGACCAAGAAGCAAAACTCAAAGAGGTACATTTTTCAAATATTTTTTTTATCTTTGTTTTATCATTTTACATTTAACACTAAAACTGTTACTAAAACACAAAAAGCTTTCTTTACAGCTTAAATAAAATGTTATTATTTTTGTGTCTTAAACATGAACATTTCTTCCTTCTGGTCTTTCTTCATGTAACATTTCACCTGCAGTTGGAGAAGAAGAATACTGAAATCATCAATCAGCTCCAGCAGGAGAAAGAAACATTAGAGGAGCTGAAGAAGCAGCTGGAGTCCAAAAATCAGGAGGTTTGTGTTTCAATTATAATGTGAGATTATTCTGTTATCATATGTTACCTTATATATGTAATCAAAGTAGTTGAATTATGATATTGCTGTAGATCATATTATACCCCTTAATATAGAGTGTGTGATCAGTATGTAGTTTTAGTTTGCATTATACTTCTGACTTAAAAGAGTGTGAAAATCATTAGATCTATTTGATTGACCTGTATTATTCGACACTGTTGAATGTGTTACATGGTTTCTTGACATTTCATACTGCTGAATCATGAAGAGAATGTTGTGTGCAGGAGACCTTGTGTCTAGAATAGAAGAGACGACCACATTCCATACCCCCACCTTTACCGAGAGCAGAAAGACAGGGAGCCGAGGTCATAACTTAGGCGCCGTAAGAGAGAAAGAATGTGAATGTTTAGGCTTTTACGACTAGGTGGGGGCTACTAGAGACTATAAAAGGCTGACTAACCCGTCACCATTTTGAGACTTGCTGTGACCCTCTGCAGGCAGGTCTCCCCATCATGATGGTTCTTATGCTCTTAAGTGTTGAATTGTATGGAAATAAATGATTGTTGATTGAGCATTTATACACCGAGTATTGTCCTTCCTTCAGCCCAAAGATTAAAAGAAATGGGAGATTTTAACAATAAATATCCTGAATTTACTGACCCAAAACTCTTTATCTCTGTATTGTAAAGAGTTATGGAGGAAACTTTAGAAATTAGAGTAAAATGATCAGGCTCTTAATTCTATATAGTATAATCAATCATTTTAATCACTCACATATAAAAAACATATTTTTTCATCAAAACGTTTTTTAATCTCTTCTCTCTTCTTTTATCTTCTCAATTGCAGCTTTCTGACAGCATCAGTGAGCTTAACAGGGAGAAAATGATAAGGGAGAGTGAAATAAACACCATGAAGAATCAGCTGGAGTCCAACAAACAGGAGGTTCATTTCATCATTTGATCTCAGCTGTCTGTCACTGTCATATGAAAGATATTTAAACATGTCCAGCATGTTTTTCATCTGCTAAATAATTTTTCATCACTGATGGAGAATCTTATTGTCTCCGGGAGCTAAAGGATCAATTCTGCTCCAGCTTTTTATTGAGCCAAAAAGCTGCTGTTTCAAACAGAGGTTATGTTAATCAATTATAGAGAGAAAGGACCAGGGGAGCACAGAAAATTCATAGAAATATCACTACTTGCCTCAACATTGACGTAATTCAGAGCAAACGTGAATTATGCAGCTTGCTGTTGTTCATTTTGTTGAATTACAGCTGTGCATCAGGCTGCTGTCTGACACATCCTGCAGACATTATGCGCATGTTTTGCTGGCTTTGCATGAAGGTGCAGCTGATGGAGAGGAGCAGAGACACTCGTGTGAAAAAGACTGACCCTAATTTGGGCGTCATTTATTGCATCAACTCACAGTTCATTATGCTGTAGAACATGTTACATTTATTTCAATATTAACTCTGAAGCACTGTGGTTGGAAACATGTTGTTCACAGTGTGAAGCTTCAATAATTTTGTCACTTTTACCAACAAAGTGCTGCAGAAACATCAACATCTGTCTGACTTTCTTTCTGACAGATGATGAAATCTGAGAGGGAGAAGGATGAAATCATTACGAAGCTGAGGCAGACGATCCTTGCACTGGAATCAAAGGTCAGTGTAAGTATCTGAGTATACAAAGATCAGCAAGCCCATAATTATTCATACCCCTGACAAATTTTGACTTAAAGTTACTTTTGTTCAACCAGCAAATTCTTTTGTTAACAGAAATGACACAGGTGTCTCCCCAAAGATAATAAGATGATGTACAAGAGGCATCATTGTGGAAAAAAATATTTCTCAGGTTTTATTTATATTTTAGCAAAAAGTATCATGTCCAGAATTATTCATACCCTTCTCAATAATCAATAGCAAAGCCTTTAGTACAGCAATCAAACGCTTCCTATAATTGCAGACCAGCTTTGTGCATGTCTCCACAGGCATTTTTGCCCATTCATCTTTAGCAATGAGCTCCAAATCTTTCAGGTTGGAGGGTCTTCTTGCCATCACCCTGATCTTTAGCTCCCTCCACAGATTCTCAATTGGATTCAAGTCAGGACTCTGGCTAGGCCACTGCAAAACGTTAATGTTGTTGTCTGCTAACCATTTCTTCACCACGTTTGCTGTATGTTTTGGGTCATTGTCGTGCTAAAATGTCCACTGGTTCCCAAGGCCAAGTTTTTCTGCAGACTGCCTGATGTTGTTGTTGAGAATCTTCATGTATTGCTCTTTTTCATGGTGCTGTTTACTGTGATTAGGTTCCCTGGTCCATTGGCTAAAAACACCCCCAAAGCATTAGGTTCCCACCACCATGTTTGACAGTGGGGATGGTGTTCTTTGGGTTGAAGGCTTCTCCATTTTTATGCCAAATGAAGGCAACATCATTGTGACCAAATAATTCAATTTTGTTTCATCTGACCATAACACTGAAGACTAGAAATCTTCTTCTTTGTCCAGATGAGCATTTGCAAAGGCCAAATGAGCTTTTGCATGCCTTAGAAGTGCCTGGAGAAGTGGCGTTTTCCTTGGTCTGCATCCGTGGAACCCAACAGTGTCCGTTGGACTGTCTGCCTTGAGACATTGCCACCAGCAGAGCCCAGATTCACCAGAATGGCCTTGGTGGTGATCCTTGGATTCTTTTCACTCTCTCACTATCCTCCTGGCCAGCACAGGTTTCACTTTTGGCTTCCGACAACGTCCTCTGAGATTTTCCACAGTGCGGAACATCTTGTATTTTTAATAATACTTTGCACTGTAGCCACTGGAACTTGAAAACATTTGGATATGGCCTTGTAGCCCTTTCCTCACTTGTGAGCAGCCACAATGCGCAGCCGCAGGTCCTCACTGAGTTCCTTTGTCTTAGCCATGACTGTCCACAAACCACCTGCAGAGAGCTGCTGTTTTTCACCTGTTGAGTTGATTAAAACAGCTATTCCCAATTAATCAGGGTAATTAGGATGCTTTAGAACAGCTTTGACTATTTGGAATGGTATGGAACTTTGGATTTTCCCAGAGACTGTGACAGTTTGTAAAGGGTGTGAATAATTCTGGACATGATACTTTTTGCTCAAATGTAAATAAAAGCTGAGAAATATTTTTTTTCCACAATGATGCGTCTTGTACATCATCTTATTATCTTTTGGGAGACGCCTGTGTCATTTCCAGTCAAAAAATAACTTGCTAGTTGAATAAAAGTAACTTTAAGTCAAAATTTGTCAGGGGTATGAATAATTATGGGCTTAACTGTATGTGATGGCTGTCATACTCCCGATGATCATAGACCTGCACACTCTGTGTACCTCTCTGTGGTGAAGTGGTCGGTAGAATAGCAGCTGATATGATGTGTTTAATGTGATCAACCTGCTAATTTCTGACTTTCTGTTGAGAAACAAGAACAAGAAACAAAAAGTGTTAACCCAGTTAATAAATACTTTAAGAGAGGTGTGATTTCATTGTATTATGACCTTTTAAAAGAACATGTGTGTAGTCTGTTCTCATGAGTCTTTTTCACTTTTTCTTCAGCTCCAGGAGGAGAAACAGAGAAGGGAGAAAGCTGAGAAACAAGTTCAGATGTTGCCAACAGAAACAGAGGTTTGTGTTTTTAATTTGGTCCTGAGCCACTTACCTGCTGTCATCCAGCTTTTATCTCTATCTTTATGACACTGACCAAGAAAACTAAACCATCAATGACAACAAACATGAGACAACAATGGACTTAGATTACTACTGACAATGAAATCCAGTGTAATTAAGCAATATATAAATCAAGATTAGTTTAATGTATTTGTTGTCCTTTGAAATCCAGTTTGATAAAGGTTTGGTTTTTTGAATTTATGTTTGAATTCTTTCCCCAATAAAGATGACAGCCTCCCTTATTAACAGGTTTACTGAATAACGTCTGATCAAATCTTTTATTTTATAAGCAGAACTGGAATATGATTTAAAGGGAGTCTCCTTATAGCTTTTGGAGAGGAAACATAACACAGTATTTAAGATCAAAGCAATAATAAACAAACAAAAAGACAAAGACCATGACAACAAGTGTATAATCTGCTCTCATGAGTCTTTTCACTTTTTACTAAACTCCAGGAGGAGAAACAGAACAAAGAGGAAACTGAGAAAAAAGTTCAGACCTTGCAGATCAAAACAGAGAAGGTTTGTATTTTTAATTTGTTCACCAGTGAGGAGCACACACATATTATTTATTTAGGTTTGAGAAAAGGAACTGTAATTAACCAATGCCAACAAAGAAAACAAACATTTATTATTAATGAATGATCTGATTAAATGTCAAATAATTGTGGATAAAACGTCTGTTTACTTTAAGGAATAAACAAATCTAAAAAAATAATATATGTTAATTAATATATATCACCAACTTTTAAAATTTAAACTATTGGCATGTGTGACTGTTGTGTAATTACTTGTGTGCCTTAAAAGCAGCATGTCTCACATTCCTTAATGCTTCTGACTTGCAGATTTCTCAAATCAACAGTCCGTCCAAGCAGAAGAAATAGACACTGAAGGAGCCTCAGAAAGAAGTCAAGGAACAGCCCAAAAATCAGTGCTGTGCTTTCTGATTCGATTTTTATTTTTAAATAATTAGTTTACATTTATGTTTACATAAAGTGTGATAAAGCAAATTGCAAGGCACCTATATGTGTATGTGTGTGTGTGTGTGTAGGACAGCGAGCAATTTTAAAATGTGTAACTTGAATGCTGTTATACCCCCAACTGGTCACAGCAGATGTCCGCCCCTCCCTGAGCCT
This sequence comes from Oreochromis aureus, assembly GCF_013358895.1. Taxonomy (NCBI): domain Eukaryota; kingdom Metazoa; phylum Chordata; class Actinopteri; order Cichliformes; family Cichlidae; genus Oreochromis; species Oreochromis aureus. The sequence goes on along the minus strand of NC_052944.1, from coordinate 52,255,177 downwards.
GATTCTGCTGGAGGTTTCTTCCTCTTAAATGGGAGTTTTTCCTTCCAACTGAAACCAAGAAACTGGACTCACATGGGATTTTTTTTATTGTTGGGGTTTTCACTGTATTATTGTAGGATCTTTACTTTACAACATAATGAACTTTGTTTTTGTGACGGTTCTTATGATTTGGTGCTATATAAATAAAATTTAATTGAAATGAATTATATCTAAATGTTGTCATTGTGATTGAAATTTATTTTATCTGTTGATCACATGTTTTAGTAATATCACTTTTGTGTCACTTAATTGTATACATGTGGGATAGCATTCAGTTTCAGCTTTATTGCACACTCTGTTAGGTATCGTGAGAAAGTTGGAGACACCCAGGCACCGACCATCTAGATTCTAGAACAACAGTAGAACAATCAAAATTTGTCCTCTCGTCCACATCAGGAGGCTGGAGGTCCCATAAAACCCCGCATAGTAGACAGGTCTGGCCCGGATCTGTTGTCAAGCCAGCACTGCTGGCTGACTTCTGGCATGGTAAGTGGTATGTCATCCGGATATGGGCCAGGCCTGGCATAGATGGCACTGTGTATGTGATGGCATGCCACATCTGGCCCGATTATGGTTTGGTTTATGTGGCCCAGGCTCATAGAAAACAGGTCTGGCCCAGATCTGGCATCAAGCTGGCACTTCTGACTGACTGGTGTCATGGCAGAGTGTACAGTGGCTTGCAAAAGTATTCGGCCCCCTTGAACTTTTCCACATTTTGTCACATTACAGCCACAAACATGAATCAATTGTATTGGAATTCCAGGTGAAAGACCAATACAAAGTGGTGTACACGTGAGAAGTGGAATGAAAATCATACATGATTCCAAACATTTTTTACAAATAAATAACTGCAAAGTGGGGTGTGCGTAATTATTCAGCCCCCTTTGGTCTGAGTGCAGTCAGTTGCCCATAGACATTGCCTGATGAGTGCTAATGACTAAATACAGTGCACCTGTGTGTAATCTAATGTCAGTACAAATACAGCTGCTCTGTGATGGCCTCAGAGGTTGTCTAAGAGAATATTGGGAGCAACAACACATTGAAGTCCAAAGAACACACCAGACAGGTCAGGGATAAAGTTATTGAGAAATTTAAAGCAGGCTTAGGCTACAAAGATTTTCCCAAGCCTTGAACATCCCACGGAGCACTGTTCAAGCCATCATTCAGAAATGGAAGGAGTATGGCACAACTGTAAACCTACCAAGACAAGGCCGTCCACCTAAACTCACAGGCCGAACAAGGAGAGCGCTGATCAGAAATGCAGCCAAGAGGCCCATGGTGACTCTGGACGAGCTGCAGAGATCTACAGCTCAGGTGGGGGAATCTGTCCATAGGACAACTATTAGTCGTGCACTGCACAAAGTTGGCCTTTATGGAAGAGTGGCAAGAAGAAAGCCATTGTTAACAGAAAACCATAAGAAGTCCCGTTTGCAGTTTGCCACAAGCCACGTGGGGGACACAGCAAACATGTGGAAGAAGGTGCTCTGGTCAGAGACTGGGGCGGAGATTCACCTTCCAGCAGGACAACGACCCTAAACATAAAGCCAGGGCAACAATGGAATGGTTTAAAACAAAACATATCCATGTGTTAGAATGGCCCAGTCAAAGTGCAGATCTAAATCCAATCGAGAATCTGTGGCAAGATCTGAAAACTGCTGTTCACAAACGCTGTCCATCTAATCTGACTGAGCTGGAGCTGTTTTGCAAAGAAGAATGGGCAAGGATTTCAGTCTCTAGATGTGCAAAGCTGGTAGAGACATACCCTAAAAGACTGGCAGCTGTAATTGCAGCAAAAGATGGTTCTACAAAGTATTGACTCAGAGGGCTGAATAATTACGCACACCCCACTTTTCAGTTATTTATTTGTAAAAAATGTTAAGAATCATGTATGATTTTCGTTCCACTTCTCACGTGTACACCACTTTGTATTGGTCTTTCACGTGGAATTCCAATAAAATTGATTCATGTTTGTGGCTGTAATGTGACAAAATGTGGGAAAGTTCAAGGGGGCCGAATACTTTTGCAAGCCACTGTATGTCAACCATATGTGGGCCAGGTCTGGCCCACAAAAGATGGCACTATGGCACTATTTTCCTATTTTAGTTAGAAGACCCAAATGCCATGTTGCAATACTATACTGCTATGGTGGCCAACGTTTTAAATGCAGGTTTGATAGGTTTGTGAGTGTACACTTTATCCAAATCCTAGTGAGGGTTTACTCATGTTTACCACCAGGTGGCTGTAGCTTAGGAGGGTAGAGCAGGTCACCTACTGATCTGAAGGTTAATGGTTTAATCACGGGCTCCTCCAGTCTGCATGTCAATAATGTGAATGTAGTTAGGAAGCACTCAGTTTAGAGAAAGTCTGTGACTGTAACATGTTGTATAGAGCACTTTGAGTAATCTGGAAGAGTAGAAAAGCGCTATATAAGAATCAGTCCATTCACTGTCTGAACAGAGTTTCATCATGTTACTTTTGCACTATTATGTTCCGGCACATGTTGTGTATAGGAATTTCTTTTACTTATGTATTAATCACATTATTTTATTGTATAATGCCTTGGTGCCACTGGATTTTAACATGTCTCACACCAATACTGTAAGACAAATGGTGGGGGTCTAGTTAGGAAGGGCAGTGTGAAGTGGAATTGCTAGTTAGGTCTTTTGTCTCTTTGAGGACTCTGGGAGGTAGCAAGGGAGTGTGAACCTTAAGGTGTGAAACAGCTGTGTACTGCCTTTTGTTCCTGGAGAAGGTATTTAACTGAGAGCCATGCTAGGCTCAGTGAGACTCTGCTGACCGTCTGTCCCACAGTCATGCAGGGGCTCCACCAAGCTTGGTTGTCTGTTCTTTGTGTGCTTTGATTAAAGAATGTTAGCTACCGCTCACCGCTCGTCTGCAGGCTTTATTTAAATGGAAAACTTCCACAACAGTTGATATTACATGGCTTGATTAAGGTACACATTAGGCTGACATCTGGGGCCAGAGCTGAAACTCTTCTGGGTGAGCACAGGGCCAGCAGTGTGTCTACAACTGGCCTGTGGCTGCACACAACTTACACATGGCCTACATAGCGCAAAGAATGACTGTTTGGTTTATATTGTGGATTGTCATGTATTCTTAGAAATATATAACCATATATTCTTAGAGGTGTATAATCGATTGTGTAGTGATAGAATGTGTGATCCTTAGTGGTCTGCAGAGACTCTGTGTGCATTCCAGAGTGCTCTGGCATATACTTGGCATTTACTGTTTTATCCGTTTAGGTATAAGTGCCTTTTTTTTAGATGAACTGCTGGTCTTCCAGGGCCAGCAGATTTAGGGGAGTCATTCACGGGGTCATGTCTTGCGAGTTGAAGCAGTGCCACAGCTGCTTTCGTACCTGTTTCAGGAAGTTTTAAGAAGAGCAGGGTCTAGCTTTTTGTTTGAGGCAAAATAGCATTGTTATTATCTTACTATCTTATATTCAGTACAGATATGTTACTTGATCCACACACACACTTGTTGCCAAATGCAGTTTTCTGAATAGTCAGATCTGTTAATTCGGATACAAAAAATCTGAAAAATTGAGCTTAGGTCAAAAAAATGCAAATCCATCCAGTGAAAGAACGCGGTCAGTGTGAAGAACTGCATTTAGAAAAGGGGAGTCTGAAAATATTTTTAACACACAAAATATTTGCACAGGTTTTATGCATCTGGTGTGAAAAGACCTTTATTCATCATATCAAGAGATACTTGTTAACTGTAAAAATGTCCCTTATGTGTTATAAAAACAAACAGTATCTAGAATTTAAAGTTTAACATTCACAAACATATTAACAGACTCTTATTAATAATTTTATCCCCAAAACAATTATATTATTTCTCACAGAATTATACTGTATTAGTGCGAGAGGTGGGGGCAGGGAGTACACATCCATCCATGTGTGTGCATAAAACAATATATATTCATGCATTTACTCAACGAATATATCACACTGCAAATACTTTTCGACAACAGAAATCAAAACAAAAATCAGTTGGCTTCACCCTCTGGATGCATTCAAATGCCACCATTCTGAACTACACCTGGCAAAGGCAATCCTGTTTTTCTCTATAACCTTAGTGAGCTCCACATAGAGCGACACTTGAACCAGCAAATGATAAATCATAACAAAGGCTATCGGGCAGGGCTGCTTCCATTATAAAAATTCTGAATTACTGACCCAACTCGTTTTATGAATAGAATCATAGTGCACATCAGTATTTACTCACCATCAGACTTTAAAATATAAATAATTAAATATATCTAAGGGTCTCAATTCTAAGAAATTATAATAATCTAGTATATATATACATTTAAAAATATATGAAAAACAAGTCTGAGTGCGTATTATAAGTAAGGAAAAAGTAAAAGCTACTTTCTCTCTTTAACTTATTTTTTTTTTTCATCAAATTATCACCATTGTTTTTTTCCAAGCTGTACTGTAAAGTACTGCTGTTATTGTGTCTTCATTAACTCACACTAACTTAAAAAAACAGGAGGAACAACAGAGAAGGGAGGACATGGAAAAAAAAGAAAAACTTTGCAACCTGCAGAACATTAAAGAAAGGGGTCATATTTGTCATTTGTTATATATTTGTCATATTTGTGCATCTTTTAAAAGCTGTAATGTCTCTCTCTGCTGTCTGCAGCTGGAAAATGAGCTCCAGAGTGAGAAGAAGAGGAATGAAGCAAAACTCAAAGAGGTATACCTTTTTAGAAAATCATTTTTTACATTTAATACTAAAACTGATTACAACAAGTTCAAACAAACACAAGACACCAAAAACCTGTTAATGACATTGAAATCCAGCTGCACCCAATAAAAATAGTAAATAAACTGTAAATGTTTCATTTTTTCTATATTGTGTAAAATCAGATTTGATAAATGGTTGATTTATCAACATTTTTTAAGTAAAAGATACTTTTATTTTGGGAGACGCTACATTCAAACGGAGATATTTCCTTGGAGTGTTAATTTATTTACCAATACTTCATTACTTATTTGCATCAGCCAACTTATATTTACATAATATAGCTTTTATTTACAGTTTTAATGAGACTCTGGTTGTGTTTTCATTAATGTGTCTGAAACATGAACATTTTTTCCTTCTGCTCTTTCTTCATGTAACATTTCACATAAATACTGAAATCATCAATCAGCTCCAGCAGGAGAAAGAAACTGAGTAAGCAGCTGGAGGAGGTTTGTGTTTTCCATTATAAACATTCAGAACTATTGATCAAACTTGTTTTATCTATAGAATAATAGTGCACATCAATATTTACTCACCATCAGGCTTTAAAATATAAATAAATATATCTAAGGGTCTCAATTATAAAAAATTATAATATTCTGGGATATATATATATACATATATATATATATATATATAAAAAAAAAAACACCCAGCACGCCCCTGCGGGCGGTTTATCCTTCAAGCTCGGGTCCTCTCTACCAGAGGCCTGGGAGCTTGAGGGTCCTGCATGCAGTATCTTAGCTGTTCCCAGGACTGCGCTCTTCTGGACAGAGATCTCCGATGTTGTTCCCGGGATCTGCTGGAGCCACTCGCCTAGCTTGGGAGTCACCGCACCTAGTGCTCCGATTACCACGGGGACCACCGCTACCTTCACCCTCCACATCCTCTCGAGCTCTTCTCTGAGCCCTTGGTATTTCTCCAGCTTCTTGTGTTCCTTCTTCCTGATGTTGCTGTCATTCGGAACCGCTACATCAATCACTACAGCCGTCTTCTTCTGTTTGTCTACCACCACTATGTCCGGTTGGTTAGCCACCACCATTTTGTCCGTCTGCATCTGGAAGTCCCACAGGATCTTAGCTCGGTCATTCTCCATCACCCTTGGGGGCATCTCCCATTTTGACCTTGGGACTTCCAGGTTATACTCGGCACAGATGTTCCTGTACACTATGCCGGCCACTTGGTTATGGCGTTCCATGTATGCCTTGCCTGCTAGCATCTTGCACCCTGCTGTTATGTGCTGGATTGTCTCAGGGCATCTTTACACAGCCTGCACCTGGGGTCTTGCCTGGTGTGATAGACCCCAGCCTCTATGGATCTTGTACTCAGAGCTTGTTCTTGTGCTGCCATGATTAGTGCCTCTGTGCTGTCTTTCAGTCCAGCTTTGTCCAGCCACTGGTAGGATTTCTGGATATCAGCCACCTCCTCTATCTGCCGGTGGTACATACCGTGCAGGGGCCTGTCCTTCCATGATGGTTCCTCGCCTTCCTCCTCTTTCTTGGGTTTCTGCTGCCTGAGGTATTCACTGAGCACGCTGTCAGTTGGGGCCATCTTCGTGATGTATTCGTGGATATTTCTTGTCTCATCCTGGACTGTGGTGCTGACACTCACCAGTCCCCGGCCCCCTTCCTTCCGCTTAGCGTACAGCCTCAGGGTGCTGGACTTGGGGTGAAACCCTCCATGCATGGTAAGGAGCTTTCTTGTCTTTATTTCTGTGGCTTCTATCTCCTCCTTTGGCCAGCCTATTACCCCAGCAGGGTACCTGATCACGGGCAGGGCGTAGGTATTGATGGCCCGGATCTTGTTCTTACCGTTCAGCTGACTCCTCAGGACTTGCCTGACCCTCTGCAGGTACTTGGTGGTTGCAGCTTTCCTAGCGGCCTCTTCATGGTTCCCATTCGCTTGCGGGATCCCCAGGTACTTGTAACTGTCCTCTATATCTGCAATGTTGCCTTCTGGTAGTTCAATCCCCTCAGTTCTGACTACCTTTCCTCTCTTTGTTACCATCCGACTACACTTCTCCAGCCCGAATGACATCCCGATGTCATTGCTGTATAGCCTGGTAGTGTGGATCAGTGAATCGATGTCTCGTTCACTCTTGGCATACAGCTTGATGTCATCCATGTACAGGAGGTGGCTGACAACCGCTCCGTTTCGTAGTCGGTATCCGTAGCCAGTCTTGTTAATGATCTCACTGAGGGGTTCAGGCCTATGCAGAACAGCAGTGGGGACAGAGCATCTCCTTGGTAGATCCCGCGCTTGATGGTGACTTGTGCTATGGGCTTGGAGTTGGCCTCTAGTGTTGTACGCCACATCCCCATTGAGTTCCTGATGAAGGCTCTTAGGGTCCTGTTGATCTTGTACAATCCTAGGCATTCCAGTATCCAGCTGTGGGGCATTGAGTCATAGGCCTTCTTGTAATCAAGCCAGGCTGTGCACAGGTTGGTCAGTCTGGTCTTGCAGTCTCGGCTGACTGTTCTGTCTACCAGTAGCTGGTGTTTTGCGCCTCTGGTATTCTTGCCAATCCCTTTCTGTGTCCCGCTCATGTATTGACCCATGTGCCTGTTCATCTTAGCCGATATGATGCCTGACAGGAGCTTCCATGTAGTAATGAGCCAGGTTATTGGTCGGTAGTTGGATGGGACCGGTCCCTTCTTGGGGTCCTTGGGGATCAGGACCGTCCGACCTTCGGTTAGCCATTCCGGTGTCTCTCGTTAACTAGCAGCTGAGTTCATTTGTGCTGCCAGACGCTCGCCTCTGGCACAAATGAACATATATATATGTGTGTGTGTGTGTGTGTGTGTGTGTGTGTGTGTGTGTGTGTGTGTGTGTGTGTATATATATATATATATACATATATATATATATACACATATTTGGGGCCAGAAGGTCTGCTCTTTCGAGTCGACATCTGCTTGGAGATCAACCAATTGCATCTGGAGGGACCCAGCATTCACTCATTTCTCTTTTTTGCACAGCTCCTTTTTATTAATTATTTTTCTGTCCCTTTCTCCATATCATCTGTCTGTTTTTAGTGTATTAATTAAATAATTTTTTGTGGTTCAAGTTCATAAACTGGATTCAAAGCACAGAGAGCTGAGTAGTGGCAATTTCAGTAGCCGATAATCAAATTGAACATCAGTGAAAGCATCCCTCAAAAGACAGAGCTAAACATGGACGTATGGGATGGCTGCCATACTCCCACTAATTATAGACCTGCACACTCAGTGTGTACCTCTCTGTGACTTTCTGCTTAATGGGAAGTGATTAGTGGAAATTATATGATCCTGATATGATTTATTTGATGAACGTGCTAATTTTTGACTTTCTATTGAGAAACAAGAAACACAAATTAAAGAACAACACATTGCTGGATTTAAGAAATAAGTGCATAAAGTTTTAAAAACATGTTTAGCGCCACCTTCTGTCAGTACGGAGCATGACGTCATGTGGTTGGTTGCGTATGATAGACTTAGTTTATGTTAACTAACTAGTGACAGAATCAAGAAGTGAGAAGAAAATAACGTCAGTAAAACCTAAAAATCAGTTTAAGAGGATCACATTTGTGTTGTTTGTTGTTTGGCTAGTCACTCAAACATTTGTGTTTGTAAAGCATTTTATAAATGAGGATTGTGTGAAATGTAAAATGAACATTTGATAAATCTGACACATATTAGAGAATTATCAGACATTATGGCAGATGTCTTCACAGACATTTTTAACCTTTCTCCGCTCCAGTCTGCTGTCCCAAAATGTTTTATGAGGACCACCATCATCCTTGTCCCATAGAAAACTAATGTGAGCTGCCTAAATGATTATCGCCCAGTAGCACTCACCTCCATTGCCATGAAGTGCTTTGAGCGCATACTCAGAGCTCACATCACATTTTTACTCCCCTGCTTCACTTGATCTGCTACAGTTTGCCTACAAGCCTAACAGATCTACAGACGACGCAATAGCAATTCCACTTCACACTGCCCTCTCCCACCTGGACCAGAAAAACACATATTCATTTTCATACAGAAATGAAGCCCAACAATCATGTTTTTACAGTCCCGTGGTCTCAGCCTCAGATACTTATCAAATGAAACAAAACTCATATAGAAACAAACAGATGAACAAATAAATTTTCTAATTCATTTCTGTCAAACAATGCTATATGAAACATTTCCAGCGGTTAGTATAATGGTTGCTAGGCAACCTGCGCGACGGAGGATAGACGGTCCCATTTCACAAGCCTCACACTTCTCGGTCTTCAGAGGACCCGGCCCACGTAGACCACCAAGGTCCTCCTAAGGATGCAGTCCCTGAATTGGGACACAGCTTTTGTGTTTTGGAATTGGTGAGACTAGCTATTGTTTACATGGTTACCTGAAATCTGGATCATTTCTGGCTCGGTTTTGTTTGTTTAACGGACTTTTGCACATTACGTAACTGTTCTTTAAATCATTGCAAGTTTTCTCTGTGTTTGGTGTTGGTAGAAATGGTTTATATAACCAGCTGAGAGTCTAAGGTTTCTGTGGATACTACACGTGTTGATATTTGCATGAAGGGCTTGATGTCATGGAGGATTTCATAACTCTTGAAATGGGGCTTAAGAGCTTTAATGTTGGAAAATGAGCTCCAGGAAAAGAAAAAGGGGAATGATGAAACGACGAAAAAGTGAAAAAGGTACTGTGATGGTTTTACATTTAATTCTGACACTGATGCTGTTAAACTTTCCAAACAAACTCAAGATGCCAAAAAGCTTTTAGTTTCACTGAAATCCAGCTGCACTCAAGTAACAGATAAAAAAGTGTGAATATTTTAATCTTTGCTTTGTTTTATAAAACACATTTGATAAATGTTAAATTTTGTGCATTGATTTTTTTTCTAAGTAAAAGATATTTTTATTTTGGAAGACACTACACTTAAATATTTCATTATGGTCTTAATTTATTTACTTACTATCAGCCAACTGATATTTACATAATACTGCTTTTATTTACAGCTTTAATGTGACTCTGGTTGGGTTTTCATTATTGTGTCTGAAACATGAACATTTCTTCCTTCTGGTCTTCTTTCATGTAACATTTCACATTAATGCTGAAACATCAATCAGCTCCATCTGCTGAAAGAAACAGCAGAGAAACTGAAGAAGCAGCTGGAGTCCAAAACTCAGGAGGTTTGTGTTTTCATTATAAACATTCAGAATTCACTGACCCAACTCTCTTTATCTCTGTGTTGTAAAGAGTTATGACGGAAACTTTAAATATTATTTTGTTTATTTTACAACAAATGTCTATAAAAGTAACTATACAATGAACAAAGTTATAATTCCTGTTGACATCCAAAGAAAGTCCTGACATGCAGAAATGTATCATCTGTCATGGTCCTGAGTCTGTGACACAGTGAGTTGAATTGTTTATTATTTATTTCCCTGATGTTATTGCTGTCTGTGTTTTAGTTTTGGTTTTGATCTCTTTGCCCCTCATGTTATTCTGTGTTCCCTCTGTTCCAGTGTAGTCAGGTCTCTGTTTAAAGCATTTCTGAGTCTGTCTCTTTGCATGTGTGTTGAGTTTCCTGTTTTATTGTGAAGGCCCGTGTCTTATGTTAGTGTGTCTGGTTTTGCTTCCCCTTGTCTAGTCACCTCTGATTTCTCCCAGCTGTGTTTCTCTCCTGTGTCCTATTCCCTGATTACTCCACTGTGTATATAAGCCCTGTGTTTCCTTCTGCTTGTTCCTGGCCCGTCTGTGTTTTCTCCCTGTGTTCCTCTATGCTTCATGTACCACTGCTCTCTGTCTCCTTGTGTTTAGGTTTGTTGTTTAATTCTTAATTTTTCCCAGTTTAGTTTATTTCTCAGTTCTGTTCTCGCCACTCTCTCCTTTTGTTGTATGTCCTCATCCACAATAAAGCTCACTCACATCAGCAGTGCCTGTATCTTGGGTCCTTACTCATAACCTCAGACGTCTGCCGTCGCAGCCGTGACATCATCTTCCTTTTTTCATTTATATCAACACTCTTAATTTAAAGTGCCCAATTAATTATTGACTCATAATGAAATGCAAATATAATTGTTTCTTTGGGATCTTCCTTTTGTAATTTATAGCGTACCAGGATTTTAATTCTACATAGAACTTAATTTATTAACTTCTTATAAATGAATGTGTGATTGCATTGTGTAATCACCCACATGTGTTTTGCTTTCCATTGTTACAGTTTCTGTGTCATTAATAACAAAAAAAAGTTATAAATCCACATCTATACACTTTGTTCAGATCATCCCACAACACTTACTGTTTTTAGCAACATGCTGAACATCAGCTCCCTGATATTTACATAAAATATTTTTTATTTAATCTCTTTATGAAAATAGAGTAGAATAGAATAGAACACAATGGAATAGCCACTTTATTGCCATTCAGAACAGTTAGTGCACATCCGAATGAAATTTTGATGCATTTTCTCGTCATCAGACTGTACAATATAAATCAATCAATAAACAAACAGTCTAAAGGTGTAAAATATAAAAAGGGGTCTGGAATATATACATGTAAGAATATAATTTTTTTTATCAGCATTGTGAAATATTGTTATTAGCAAGGAAAAGCTGTGCATGACCTTAAATATATTGAACAGCAGTAACAGCAGCAGAAAAGTGTCCAATCATCATTTCAGCCATGAAATGACACTGCTGTAAATATACAGTCATGGGGGACAGAGGGGAGGGGGAGGCAGTCAGGGTGGGTGGTTGGTGTGCTGATGGTTGGAGAATGAAACTACTGTAACATCTGGCTGTCCTGGTCCTGATGCTGCTAAACCTCTTTCCAGAGGGCAGCAGGGAGCACAGTGCATGGTGGGGGTGGGCGGAGTCTCTGATGATGTTATGGACTCTGCTGAGTCAGCATCTGTGCTCGACTTCCTGGATGGATGGAGGAGAAGTCCTGATGATCTTCTCTGCAGTGATTTCCTCTCTGAGGCCTTGAAACTGTCAAACCAGATGGAGACACAGCTGCTCAGCACACTTTTGATGCTGCCTCAGTAGGAAGTGGAGGTGATGGAGGAGAAAGGTGTGCTCTCCTCATCTGATGCAGGAAGTGTAGACACTGCTGAGTGTTTAACCAGTGCTGATATATCAAGTGAGCATTCTAACTTCTTACTTATCTGTACCTCCAGAAACTTGATACTGCTGACTACCTCCACAGCACTGTTGTCAATGATGAGTGGTGAATGACATTCAAACACATGGACATCAAGGCTGTGGACAGCTACAGGTACCTTGGTGTTCATCTGAACAACAAACTGGACTGGACTCATAACTCAGACGCCCTCTACAGGAAAGGGCAGAGCAGACTGTACCTGCTGCGGAGACTCAGGTCGTTTGGAGTGGAGGGCCCACTCCTGAAGACCTTCTATGACTCTGTGGTGGCCTCAGCCATTTTTTATGGTGTGGTCTGCTGGGGAGGCAGCATCTCTGCTGGGGACAAGAAGAGACTGAACAGGCTGATCCGAATGGCCAGCTCTGTTCTGGGAGGCCCTCTGGACCCAGTGGAGGTGGTGAGTGACAGGAGAATGGTGGCTAAGCTGTCATCCCTGATGGACAACATCTCCCACCCCATGCATGAGACTGTGAAGGCACTGAGCAGCTCCTTCAGTGGGAGACTGCGGCACCCACGGTGTGGGACGGAGAGATTTCGCAGGTCTTTCCTCCCCACTGCTGTCAGACTCCACAATAAAGACTTTTGCAGCTGATCAAACACACAAACCCACACATGTGCAATAAGACTGCTATATGTGCAATTCTTCTTCTGACGAAGTTGTGTTTTTGTATTTTCCTACTCAGTTGTATATAGTATTTGTATTTCTATTTTATTCTATTGTACATAGTATTTTATTTTATTTTATTTTATTTTATTGCATTCCAGTGTTTTCTAATTTCTGCTACATAACTTTGCACTTTTGCTGTAACAAAACAAATTTCCCACCTGTGGGACTAATAAAGGCCATCTTATCTTATCTTATCTTATCTTATTCAGGATTAGATTGTTGACACTGCATTACTCCACCAGTCGTTTCACATCCTCTGTAGGTCAGATTACTGTTGTGCCCAATGAGACCCACCACTGTTGTGTGATCTGCATTCCTAATCATGCAATTAGAGGAAGATTCAGCGCTGCAGTCATGTGGGAGCAGTGTGAACAGCAGTTGGCTGGAAACAGTCCTGAGCGGATCAAATGGAGAGACAGGTGGAGCTCGAGATGCTGTTTCCCACTCTCACTGAGTGGGAGTGGGAAACAGCATCTCGAGCTCCACCTGTCTCTCCATTTGATCCGCTCAGGACTGTTTCCAGCCAACTGGAAACAGTCCTGCTGAAGACCAGCAGAGAGGTCTTCCTCTCTGCTGGTCTTCCTTCAGAGAGGAAGACCAGCAGCCCCATACACATGGGGGTGTTGATACCTGTGGGGGGGTGTCAGTTTTCTCACCAGCTCCTGGGAGATGATCAACCAACAAACAGCATTTGTACGTGACTGTGTCCTTCAGATCTGTAAAGCTCAGGTGAAGAGCAGAGGATGTCACTCTGTGTTGTTAAAGCTTTAATGTGTTAATATGCTTTTGTTTTGTATGATTTGGCACCCTCTTGTGGCCATTTGGGAAGCTTGTTATGCTAGTTTGATACAAGAGTGCAGTAGAGGTGAAACCTTTGCTCACGCATGCCTGTAAGTCTCCATTACATAATATAACCTTACTGGATTTGTGATGCACGTGTAAAGCTAGTGTACTGAGTTACTATTTCAGTTGTGTGGCTATTACCCATTTTTGTATCTATTTGTGTGCTAGCAACTGTATATTAGCACATGTTTGCTAATTTGCTATGAGCAATAATGCCAGTTGATGTTTACTTTTAATTTAGGCAACTTTAAGATTGATGTTGTTGCTGGTTGTCATTAAAACTCAGTTTCAATTAATACATTGTGTATGCTCAGTGAATGAGAAGATAATTATCTGTTTTGTGTTTATTTAGTTTTACAAAAGAAAACTAGAAAAGAGAGACAAAGAGGAAAATGGATAAAGGATACCATGTATAGGAAACTCAAAGTAACATGACATTGTAAACTGGAGGTGCAAACCAAAGTAAAGAAGAACCTGAGTTGAAAGCATTCTCTTCTTCTCATTCTGTTTGCTGTCTGTCAAACTGGATAATCTAAATGCGTTGACAGAGACATTTCAGTGATTTTGAGTCAATCTGCACTCCAGCTTCCTGAATGTGTTTATTGCATTTTGTTTATTACTGTAAAAAACAATTAGAATTGAATTTTTTTATAAACAATTTTTGTTAATAAGGAATTTGTATGTACTGAAGCAGATGCTTCAACATTCCTGCATAAACTGATCAATGATGTAAAATAAAAATATTTTCCAACAAATCCATAAACATCCATCTATGAAAAATAAATAAATAAAAGAACATGTGTTAATAATCAAGGAGCTCATTAAATGTCAATTAATCACTTAAAAATGGGAAAACCTTTCATTGGTGATTATATTAACAATCACAATGTTTTACTACATTAAGAAATGAACTGATCTAAATACATTAGTATAACGGAAAAGTAATTATTTTTACATTTTTTACAGAGGAATATTTGCATTAAAAAATATGTGGGGTTTTTTTCCATTTCTCTCCTTTCTGCTGTTTGGAAAAGATACTCCAGGCTGAGGAGATGAGGATTTTTTTCTTTTTCTGTATGTAAACATATTTTCTTTCTTTCTTTTAACATACATGATATTTTCACTGTCACAGGAACTGACCCAAAAGCAGACACAATGCACAAAAGCAACAAGTTTGTGTATGTGGAACGCCAGGACTGCCATAATGAATTAATTAAATACACCATTAAATAATTTATTAAATGTGGCAATAATTAATTAAAATTGGAAATAATTAATTAAAATGGGAAATAATTAAGTAAATAAATAAATATTTTTGACACATTTAATTAATTAATTGTTTATTTCACATTTTAATTATTGACACATTTAAATAATTATTTAATGGTGTATTTAATTAATTCATTTTGGCACAGTTGACTCCTTCAGGTCTCACCATGAATTCATTTTATCTGTCGACCTCACCCATCAAACCCAGGGGGCGGGGTTAACGCTGATCGAGTCAAAACCATTGCTTTGGCCTGGTGGCCATTGTTTTTAGAAGGCGTTTCTGCACATAACCAGCGTGACCTGTGTATAAACGCATAAACTTTATTAAAAGAAATAATGTTGGCGTTTCTGTCATGTAGTAACTGCTAGGTTTAACTGTACCAAGGTTGTTCGACACTATGAAACACATACAGACTTCATGTTGTTCGGCTAATATTTTTATTGTGAATATTAATCATGAGGGTAAACGGCCCTGTACACCACGGAGCAAGGTCAGCATATCCACGATATCTTCAGCTCTCTGAGTTAACACAGTTTCCCAGCTGACTAATCTAACAGTCATCTACGAATATGTCACGGGTCATATCAATATGATTTAACAGAAAATCATCCTTATTACTGCCAACTATTCCAGAGATGTGGAAATCTACAGTATAAAGAACACAAAAATATAGCAGTCTAACTCAACACTGTTGTAACAGAGATGAACGCGACAGTTTGTCACAGATCAAAGTGGAATGAAAGTGATTGGTTGAAAAGGTGTTCGTGATCTGTGTTTTCTGCATTTTCATCAGCGTCAGAGACTCAGCAGCAGATTAGAATAACATTTATACATTTAATAATTCACCAAATTAATACACGCAAGAAACGATCAAACTTGTTCTGACAATTTGAGTTTGTATTCCCTCAGCTGCAGATTCGCTGCTGTTTAAATGTTTGAGTGCGAAGATTAGATATAAAACAAACGTCAAACATAGACTCAGTCTACGTACACATTTGATATGAGGCCAGCACGTACAGTGGCTGTGTCCTGTTTTAAGATCATATATCTAAAATTGTCGTCGATCCAGGCGCTCAGAGTCCGTGGTTACCATGGTTACTGCATATGCAGCTGTAATTTAAACACCTGGCACTGTGGAAACCTACCGGCAACATGAGTGTTTATGTTTTTCATTGCAAAAGAACTGTCTGAATGGTTAACTGAAGTTAACTTGGATAAATTATAGTTAAGGAGTATCACTGATAACGCCCACGGAGCTCTGTGACTGTACATCACTACACTGAAATAAGTAGGCTACTACTGAAATACATAAACTATGATATAAATTAGAGATGGACCGATCCGATATTACGTATTGGTATCGGTCTGATACTGACCTAAATTACTGGAGTGGATCGGATATCAGCGAGAAATAAAAAATGTAATCCGATCCATTAAATATAAAAAAAACAACTCACAAAACTTGCGACACGGCGTAACTCGGCTCATAACCGTAGCACGTAGGAGCAGTGTGCCTCACATGATAGAGCGACTGTGTGTATTTGTAGCCTCGCTACCAAACCAGCATTTCATCTCCGAGGAAGTTATCCCAGAGAGTAAAGCAAGCGTGTAAGTTCATCTCTGAATGTTTGTAAAGCGTTCCCGCGTTAAGCTTAACAACCGATATATGGAGCGACTGCCTCTTCTTGCTGCTACTTCTATCGTGTAACTGCTTAATGATCAGCTGATCAGCTTTTCTGTCGCGAGTCCGTCTCTCTTCTTTGTTTTTGGTCCACTTTGCACCAGAAAGAGGAAACCAGTGGCTGAACAACAGCAGCACGTTTAAGCTTGATAAGCTGTTGTTAGAATTAATTTAATATATGGCTTTGGAGCGTGATGTCACTGGAGGTGGGCCACGCCCCCTTCCGCCATGACAGTAGGCTAGACACAGGATACAGCTTCAGCTATGGTTCGTACGTGTTGTGTTATCAGTTGCAACGTTTGATCACACGATCGTGAAGGCAAGAAGCTGGATAATGGGCTCTCCTTTCATCGTTTTTCAACCTGGAGGCAATGTGAGGGATCCCATGTATCCGATATTACTAAACAAAGACGTCAGGCTTGCATTGCAGCGGTGAGACGAGCGGATCGATTTCTGTGCAATCCCCAGCTTTTTGTTGGTTTGGTCTCCGCATCTTCTTTCCGGTGAGTTCTAAATTAATTCATATCACTATTAAAATGCTTTTAGTGTTATTTTCAATGTGCTGAGGTCATAGATAATGAGATAAAACATGCTAATGTGTGATGCTGCAGAACCACGTCATGTCATCATGTCGACTGAGTAGCTTATGATTTAGCATTATTGCAGGCAAACCAGCATATGAAATGGATTAACAAATCCAGACTGGGCACCAACACTGCTCATGGGCCTCTAAAAACATACTAAATTGCTCTCATTGTACACTAATCCGTGACGTCAAGGGGGGGCGTGGCCCACCTCCAGTGACGTCAACTCCAAAGCCCTATTACTTTCTACACCAGGATCCTTTTCTATGTAGCTGACGGCTGGTAACTGTGCAGGGGCGGATCTAGCAAAGTTTAGCCAGGGGGGCCGATAGGGCATGAACAGTGAAAAGGGGGCACAAAGACATACTTTTCTTTCTTATTCTCATTTAAAATACGTAGCTTTTAATAAATAATTATCTGAATCTTACACCCAAAGTTTTAATCTGATGTAAAATGTATAGAAGTCCATTACTGTATATAGTAACTATTAAGTCTAATATACCCTAGTAAGCTATAGTACTTTTTCCTTTGGGAAAGTACCATCTGTGAATTCTGCAATTCTGTTGAAGAAAGATGTTGAATCTTTTTAATTATTCTTGAAAAATAATTCATTTCTGTGCATTTTTTTTCAACCTGCATCAAATTAAAGTTGATTACATCGATTAAGCATCATGAGGTGGAGGGTGGGGGGTAGTTCCCTATTTTTTTTTGCTGGGAGTTTGCAACCCTATTAGTTAGAAGAAATATTAAGCAACCTAAGTACTCTTTAAAATACCAGAATAGGGAGGATGGAGTAGGTTTAAGTTTATTAGATTGATCAGTATTGCTGAACTATGAAATATTTTGGGTGCAGTGTATTTTTTACATACAGGTATAACAGAATAGCTTTAGTGTTGTTGTTTATTTAAACTTGAGTATGAACTTATACAAAATGCAGCAAGATATTAAAAAAACAGTTTTATTGATTAAAAAACACACTACATCGGATTCATATCAGTATCGGCAGATATCCAAATTTATGATATCGGTATCGGACATAAAAAAGTGGTATCGTGCCATCTCTAATATAAATAGGGAGGTCCTATTAAGATGTTTAGTTTTAAAGGACACCTTCCTGCTTTTAGTCTCATTCATGAGCAGTATTAGTTTTCTTCTAACATCCAGAAGTCTGCACGATGTGTTTCATAGTTTCTAACAAGCCTTTGACAGTTAAACATAACATGACCGAAACACCAAAAAAAAAAAAAAAAAAAATCACACAAATTATATGTTAACCTTATTTATTTTTAGTTAAGTAAACTCTAAAAATTCTAGTGCTTAGAATACAGTTGAATAACTATTAAAAAACAGATGATATAATATTTCTGTGCAGGTTGCAGTCTTCATGATGAACATGCTGTTGCAAACTCTGCTCCTCTCAGTGGAAATGCGCCTTCTCTTTCCTTTTTGTACAAAAACATTTTAAAAGTCAGTTTAATCTCAAAATTCACTGTTAAAAACCCCCAAAACACACCAGATAAAGAAAAGCGAAGGGTTCAGTCTAACACATGTGCCAGTGAACCATTAAACTTCAGTAAAACTACGCAGTTATGAAACGTAACTTTAACCTCAGCCAAACCGATTTGCTCAGTTGTAAATAAAACAGCAAAGTAAACGTGACCCGACAAAACCTGAGTGAATTAAGTCAAGTGTTTAACCACTGAGAGCTAAAACTCAGGTGAGGTTTCAAAGCTGCGTGCTGGTGATTGGACATCAGATTAGCGGGTTCGCCTATAAAGTGCTTTTTAAGGAAACAAGCTCCAGCAGCTCTGCTCTTGGGAAAAAAAAAACTATATTTACTTATCTTGTGCAGAAAAATGCGCCGACATTGCGTTATATCGAGCACCGGCTGCCCAGTTAAACTGTGACTATCACCAGGTAACGTGGGCGTGTTTCTTGAATTAGCAGCAGGTGTTAAACAGCTGACAGGTGGGGAGGAGGAGGATGCATGCAGGTAAACTGAGGGTCTGTTGAGCTGATCGCTGGTGTTGTGAGAAAAATGTTAGCTCGGTCTTTATGTTACAGAAGCACAGAGACACAAGATCAGGCGGAAAGAGACGATCGTTCAGTGAAAATGAGAATCTGCGAATGCAACATGTGGAACACGGAGAGTGGAACATGTAAACAAACCGGTTAACGTACCACCCCCCAAAAAACAAACAAACAAACAAAAAAAAAACAGTTAAGCTGGAACACCACTCGGTACACTCTGTCAGCTGACTGTTAGCAGAGCTAGTGACGTCTCAGAAAACATCTGAGCACTTTTGCAAACATGTTCTATGTTGACAACCTGACCAGACGTGAAGATTACGCCACGGAATTCGCGGCTAAAACACTATTAAGTGTAGTTGGTGACAGAAAAACGGGGTATTTTAAAACTTTACACCACCATCATTGCTGCCTGTGATTTGAAATGCATTCTGGGATACCTGGCTGCCCCAAGTCCACATAAGCAATCGATTATCTAGGATCAACCTGTCTTGACTTACTTTGCATGGCAACCAATCAAATGTTAGAGAAGCTGCAGTGGCAGCGTTAACCCCGCCCACTTAGTTTGATGGGTGAGGCTGACAGGTAAAATTATTTCAAGGTGAGACATGAAGGGGACAATAGTGCCAAAATGAATTAAATAAATACATCATTAAATAATTAATTAAAATTGTCAATAATTATTTAAATGTGTTATTAATTAATTAAATGTGTAAATAATTAATTACATGTGCCAATAGTTAATTATCCATCCATCCATCTTCATCCGCTTTATCCGAGGCCGGGTCGTGGGGGCAGCAGCCTAAGCAGAGAAGCCCAGACCTCCCTCTCCCCAGCCACCTCCTCCAGCTTATCCGGGGATATACCATGGCGTTCCCAGGCCAGCCGAGAGATATAATCTCTCAGCGTGTCCTGGGTCTGCCCTGGGCCTCCTCCCGGTGGGACATGCCCGAACACCTCACCCAGGAGGCGCTCAGGAGGCATCCTTGTCAGATGCCCGAACCACCTCAACTGGCTCCTTTCGATGTAGAGGAGCAGTGGCTCTACTCTGAGCCCCTCCCGGATGGCCGAACTTCTCACCCTATCTCTAAGGGAGAGGCCAGCCACCCTTCGGAGGAAGCTCATTTCTGCCGCTTGTATCCGCGATCTCGTTCTTTCGGTCACTACCCACAGCTCGTGGCCATAGGTGAGGGTAGGGACGTGGATTGACCGGTAAATTGAGAGCTTCGCTTTTACACTCAGCTCCCTCTTCACCACGACGGACCGGTGCAGCATCCGCATCACTGCAGCCGCAGCACCAAATCCGTCTGTCGATCTCCAGCTCCTTTCTCCCATCACTCGCGAACAAGACCCGAGATACTTGAACTCCTCCACTTGGGGCAGGAACTCATCCCCGACCCGGAGTGGGCACTCCACCCTTTTCCGGCTGAGAACCATGGCCTCAGATTTGGAGGTGCTGATCCTCATTCCCGCTGCTTCACACTCGGCTGCGAACCATTCCAGTCCGAGCTGGAGGCCTTCACCCGATGAAGCCAACAGAACCACATCATCCGCAAAAAGCAGAGATGAGATTCTGAGGCCACCGAAGTGAAAGCCCTCCGCCACTTGGCTGTAGACTGGTTGGGCAAACTCCCATGCACCCTCAAGTATCCTTGAGAGGATAAAGAGCTGGTCCAGTGTTCCACGACCAGGACGAAAACCGCATTGTTCCTCCTGTATCCGAGGTTCGACTAGCGGACGAACTCTCCTTTCCAGCACCCTGGCATAGACTTTCCCAGGGAGGCTGAGGAGTGTGATCCCCCTGTAGTTGGAACACACCCTCCGGTCTCCCTTCTTAAAGATGGGGACCACCACCCGGTCTGCCAGTCCAGGGTACTGCCCCTGATCTCCACGCAACATTGTAGAGGCGTGTCAACCAGGACAGCCCTACAACGTCCAGAGCCTTCAGGAACTCGGGGCGGACCTCATCAACACCAGGGGCTCTGCCACCAAGGAGTTGTTTAACTGCCTCAGTGACCTCGCCCCCGGAAATTGGCGGGTCATTCCCCTCATCCCCAGACTCTGCTTCCTCCTCGGAAGACGTGTCAGTGGGATTAAGGAGGTCCTCGAAGTATTCCTTCCACCGCCTGTGTCACGCCCGGTGTGGCAGGCGTGTGGAGGTTATAGAGAGGACCCAAAAGGCGGCAGCTCTGGTGCAGGTGAGTCTTTATTAACAGTAAGGTGAATGAACAGAAATGGCGAGTGACACAAACAGGTAAACCTAAACTGGGAAAACTAATAAAGCAAACCGGAAACGGAAATGCAGGGAGGTCCGAGGAAACACGCATGGGGAGACGCAGGGACATCGAGGGGAAACAACACAGACGAACCAGCAACGAGGACGAGTGAACACACACAATAAATACACACCAGTAATCAGGGGGATGGGAAACAGGAGGGAACACACCTGGGAGACATAACAGCTGACGAGGTGGGGGAATGTAAACAGGACACACTGACATAAGACACAGACTGTCACAATAAAACAGGAACTACACATACAAGGACACACACGGGCCGAACAGAGAAAACACAAAACAGAAAAAGAACAGAACAAAAATCACACTAAATAGAAAAACACAAAACGCTGGGTCAAACGGACCCAGGATCATGACAGTCTGACAATTTTCTCAGTCGACGTCAGCAGCGCTCCGCCAGCACTACACACAGTGCAGGTAAAGCACCGCTTTCCCCTCCTGAGACGCCTGACGGTTTGCCAGAATCTCTTCGAGGCAGTCCGAAAGTCTTTTTCCATGGCCTCTCCGAACTCCTCCCACACCCGAGTTTTTGCTTCAGCCACTGCCCGAGCCGCATTCCGCTTGGCCTGTCGATACCTGTCGGCTGCCTCCGGAGTCCCACAGGCTAACCAAGCCCGATAGGACTCCTTCTTCAGCCTGGTGACTCCCTTCACCTCTGGTGTCCACCATTTGGTTCGGGGATTACCACCACGGCAAGCACCAACCACCTTGTGGCCGCAGCTCAATGCAGCAGCTTCGGCGATGGAGACGCTGAACATGGTCCATTCGGACTCAATGTCCCCAGTCTCCCTCGGAATGCTGTTGAAGCTCTGCCGGAGGTGTACGTTGAAGATCTCGCGGACTGGGGCCTCTGCTAGACGTTCCCAGCACACCCTCACTACGCATTTAGGTGCACCGGGTCTGTCCAGCATCCTCCCCCGCCACCTGATCCAACTCACCACCAGGTGGTGATCAGTTGACAGCTCAGCCCCTCTCTTTACCCGAGTGTCCAGAACATATGGTCGCAGGTCTGGTGATACGATTACAAAATCGATCATCGACCTGCGGCCTAGAGCGTCCTGGTGCCACGTGCACTTATGGACACTCTTATGTCCGAACAAGGTGTTCATTATGGCCAAACTGTGATTTACACAGAAGTCCAATAACAAAACACCGCTCGGATTCAGATCAGGGAGGCCGTTCCTCCCAATCACGCCCCTCCAGGTCTCGCTGTCGTTACCCACGTGAGCACCCCCCCAGGGACTCTAAGAAGGCTGGGTACTCTGAACTGCCACTCGGCGCATAAGCGCAGATGACAGTCAGGACCCGTTCCCCGACCCTGAGGTGCAGGGAAGAAACCCTCTCATCCACCGGGAAAAACCCCAACGTACCGGCAGCAAGCCGAGGGGATATTAGAATACCCACCCCAGCCCGCCGCCTCTCACCAGGGGCAACTCCAGACTGAGACAGAGTCCAGCCCCTCTCCAGGAGACTGGTTCCAGAGCCCAAGCCATGCGTAGAGGTGAGCCCGACTATATCTAGCCGGTACCTCTCAACCTCACGCACTAACTCAGGCTCCTTCCCCACCAGAGAGGTGACATTCCATGTCCCTATTGCCAGTCTTGGCAGCCGGGGATCAGTCCGCCAGGGCCTCTGCTCCTGGCCGCCGCCCGGCACACAATGCACCCGACCCCTATGGCGCCTCCTGCAGGTGGTGGGCCTGCGGGAGGATGGGCCCATGTCTCCTCTTAGTCCATGGGGCCCGGCCGGGCACAGCCCGAAGGCCCAGCCACCAGACGCTCGCCCTCGAGCATCCTCCCCGGGCCTAGCTCCAGGGCGGGGCCCCGGTAACCCTATCCCGGGCAGGGTAAACTGTTCCCTCGATGTTCTCTTCATAGCTAATTAATTGTGTCGTAAATATTTATGTAATTAATTATTTCCAATTTTAATTAATTATTGCCACATTTAATAAATTATTCAATGGTGTATTTAATTAATTCATTATGGCAATCCTGGCATTCCATATATTTACAGCGAAGTAGTAAAAGTTCCCTTAGGGAGTCTCGCAGGGCACAGTGTCTGAAACAGGATAGAGAGTGGGATTAGTCCACGTCGAGGTTTCTGACAATGACAGATTTAACAGTGAGAATGGGGTCTGCCTTACTTGTAGCACTGCAATGGCTCTGGATCGAGGGCAGGCAGGTGAGTGCAGTGTCCAACAGGTGAAGAGCGGCTGATGTCCTTACAGGTGGGCGGCAGTGTGGGAGAAAACAACAGGTGACCCTTGGATCTACCGAGTAGAGGCATATATATATATATATACACACACACACACACACACACACATACATATATATATATATATATATATATATATATATATATATATAGTAGGAATGTTTAGCTTATTTTAGAGTTTAGACATGTAGGAATGTTTAGTTTGTTTTAGAATTTAGAAATGTGTTAAGATACAATGTAGAATTATGGTAGAGACACTGACACTGCCCTGGATATAAATAAAGGCCTGACTGTGTCATGAACTTAGGAGTAGATCTTAGGAGACCCTCCCCAGTTGAACTGTGAAAGTGAGAACAAAGAGGAGTTTATGCTGAGTGGAAATTCCCTAGAGGATACCTGGGTGGGGGTCTCAACATTTAACTTGGTAACTGTGGTCTGGAAGGGAGATGGTATTTATGGCCCCTAGGAAGAGACACCAACACCCACAGTGTTTTAACTGATACACTCACATATCCACATGCACACTCACTCACGTGCACTCACACATCCACATGCACACTCACTCACGTGCACTCACACATACACACAGGTACGCACATACATTCACTCTCGTGCACACACAGGCACTCACGTGCTCGTGCACATAGACACAGACACAGAGTTTCCAGCACACATGGGGATTTATGATGGGGTCGCTCCTATAAAGCTGGGTGGAACTAACAAAGGGGTGAAGATTGTTGCAGAGGGACACCGGCCTCGTCTTCCCTTCTAGAAGTGCATGCTTAAATGAAGATGAATAAAGATGAATAAAGATTTTGTAAGAATAACTACTGAAGTTCCGGTGCCGTTTCTGGATCCCTCGACGAATCAAAGAACCGGGGCGAAACTGATTTCGCAACAGTTTATATATATATATATATATATATATATATATATACTCATACATGCTCACTATTTAGCTGCATGGGATAAACTGACATGTTTACAGCTACAAGATTTATGGAGAATTCTGAAGCCACAAGCTGACATTGAAATGATCACGCTGAAGTATTTTAAATCTACCCTGAACAAACACACAAAGATTTTCTCGTGCGGTTTGTATCTAAGAAGTTAAAATTACTCGAGCGTCTGCAGCATCTAAAATCACCACACGCTAAGTAAACTGACATACTGAGTGCTCTTTGTCATGCTCAGAAGAGTTTAAAACCACAGACCTGCTGATCATTTTTAAAATTTAACAGCAACCAACAAAGTCAGCTGAATGATGCAGGGGAAAAAGGATATTGTAAAGAAAACTGAAGTCAAAGTATTATTATAAGTAGTAAGCTCTTATGATTGTCCCGTTTTCTGCACTGTTTTATTATCTACATGTTAAAATTTCCAGAACATTTTCCAGTAGTCATGAATCAGTCATCTTTATATACAAATACCATTTATTCCTGTGTAACACTGAGTTTTCCAAAGTGAAGTAATCCCACTAACAACAGCAGCAGAATCACCATCACAATGCTGAAAATAGTCCTCAACAGTAGGGACACGTGGACGGCAGAATAAGAAGATGAGCAGGTCTCTCTGTGAAGTGCTGCAATGATAAAAATGCATCTGCTGTAAAACAAATAAGGTTTAACTGACAGAGTGGAAAATTAGCTCCACTTAATTATTCTTGGATTGAAAAAGATACATAAAAAGTACGGAAGTTACAACAACCTTTTAAGTTATAAGTCTGTTCCAAAATTCCAGAGTCAAATCCAAATTGTACTTGGTTTCTACATGTTTCATACACTTTGTGTTTCTTTGAGAGTCTTTTGCCTACAGCTTATTAGAGGTAGCAGTCATTTTTACCTCTTGTCTTTTCCCATATGAAGAAATTGAACCAGCCCAAAGCAGGGCGATGACATATTTACAGTCAGAACTAGGGATGGGTATCGTTTAGGTTTTATCCGATACCGGTGCCAAACCGGTACTTTTGAAACGGTGCCGGTGCTTAAACGGTGCTCGAACCGGTGCTCGAACTGGTGCTTAAAGAATGGAGAACACAAACTTTGTCCAAAAACCTCTTATGTTTTTATTTTTAGCAGTCTCTTTTTTTCTGCAAAATGATAATTAACTTAGCCGCATGTAACTACGATGGTGTTTGCTAGTTCACCTTACGTGCATTAATTATATATATACATTATACATTAATATATACATTAATTATATAAAGGTATATTAATTATATATGCCTAACGTGGTTAGCCTACTCAACGTAAATTACACACGAACAACATGAAGCTACTCACCCAGAGGAGAACGGCTGCTGCTGTCGTCATCATCCATCATCATTTCTGCTACACTGGCAGGGCTAGGGGCCAGGACTCTACTCTTCGGGTTCTTGGGGGATGTTGCTAACTCCGGATCCGATAACAGGCACCACACCCGCAGTAGATGTGCACGGTGTGAGGTCTCGCAGCAAGCTATCAAATACGGTGCATTTCTCGGCTTTTAAAAAAACGCTATGCGTCGCCAGGTGTTTCATCAGATTCGAGGTGTTTCCTCCTTTGGACAGTATCACCTTAAAGCACTTGTTGCAGGCTGCTGAGTTTGCATCTTTTGCTGTGAAGTACAGCCAGACTTTTGATCGCTTAGCCTTGGACATTTTTAGTCTGTAGCTCTGCTCTAACAGAACGTACGTACCTGGGCCTGCCTACTATCCTTGGAAAGGTAAAATGTGTATGACATCTCAAGAAAAAAAAAAAGCACCGAAATAAAGCACCAAAATGTGCGCTGCTTTTCGGTCTGGTTACTACCGTTTATGTCAGAAAAGGTGCCATAATGGCACCGGATACCGGTACCCATCCCTAGTCAGAACCATAAGGGCGAGTTCCTTCATGAGGCAATGCAGGTAACGCAACATAAAGAATGTTTTTGTAGTTGAAAATTATGCATATCATGATAAATTCATAGAAAAATATGAAACAGTTATTATTTAAAAAAAGCACTTTTAAATAAGATTTGTCCCAAATAATATGAAGCATTCTCTCAGTTTTCTCACACTTCCTGTTTTTTTGTTTTTTTTTCTGTAGTGAAAAAACAAATAAATACAAGAAAACTGAACTTTTCTTCCAAGTGTCAAATTACTAGATCTTATTATGTGTCTATACATTTACATTACTTTTGTTAAAGCTGAACAATGAGGTTTTTCCATTCTAATTAAAGCTGTTATGTTATTATGACTCACCTTTCATGACCAACCAGCTTCCCGGTGACTCTCCAACATCAGGGATGCTGCACTTGTAGAGGCCGTCATTCAGCTTTGAAAAATTGTTAATGCTTATCTTTTCTACAGCTCTTTTTTCCAAGATCATATCATCTTTGTAGAAAAATGCAAAGTTGATGGAAGTTGTCTTATTTCTGCAGAAAAGAGTGACACTGCAGCCTTCAGGTATAGCAAGAGCCTGACTGTCCAGGATCACAGAACCACCTGAGCAACATGTTTAAAACACATAACGATTTATTGTAGAAATAAATGAAGCATGTTTCTTATGTGCATTCCTGGTGATAATCTAGAAAGACTATGTAAAATTCTAGTGTGATAGACAAAAATACACTATCAAATATTTGCACAACAATACAGGGTACAAGAAAATCCAGATAATAGTATAAAATCCTTAATTGGCAGAAGGCACACATAGCATTTGCAGTTACTTGCATTATTAATCATATGTCTTTTCACAAATAAACACAGATTCATATATAAATAAAATAATGAATAAAAAGAAAATAGATTTGCATTATAAACCAGATATGATACACCTACCCGTGACTGTGATGTTAACAGTATTACTTCGCTCTCCTCCTTTAGCCTCACATCAGTACACTCCACTGTCTCCTTGATAGACTTGAGCAAACACGCAGGAGGACCCTGATGATGTCTTCTTTGTTATACATGCTGGATTAAATGTTTCATTATTCCTAAACCCTCTCAGCTGAGTGGAGCCATCACAATGCAAAGACACAGATTCATATTCAAAGTGCTGCAGTCTGTTTGGAGTAACACGAGGGACAGCGACATCTGAAATTAAGAATTTATTTGTTACCCAGTCTGGTATAACTTAGTGATCCAACATTAATAAATCACTTTACCTTAAAGTCAGCAATTAAATATTGTTATGAAAAAGGTAAAATGGAGGATCATAAATTATATTGTAAGCATATACAGAAAATCTTTTGGCTAGTTCTTTACATTGTTTATATAACAAGAATGAATGATTTCTAAATAAATTAATACATAAAAAATAAACTCACCCTGATCCCAAGTACAGCTTTTCTGAACTTGCGTTCCCAGCAGAATAAGTTCAAACATCACTTGAAAAACAAAGAAAAAATAAATTGTTGATGGTTTTCCTTCAAAATAATCTACTAGCCATATTAACTCATACAGAAACCTGAGACTACTTACTTATCCTGAAGCACAGAGTTGTAACTGACATGTTGTCTAGTTGACTGAGCATCAGGCTGAAATACATATGATGTATTTGAGAGCTTCTTCTTCCTGTGCAGAGTCACACTCACTGTGGCCTCAGCCTATAAACAACCACTGCTGGAGTTTACATCAGCCTTTCCCTTTAATTACTTACTGTAAGTAAAGTTTATTTATAGGGCTTTTCACAGACATAACGATCACAATGCTCTGAACAAGAGTTACAACACAATATAAACAAAGAATCATAATAAAAACAGAATTTAAGATAAAGAAACAAACAAAAAAAGAATATTAGCAGAAAGCCTGATTAAACACAAAAGTTTTTGACTGTTTATTTGTTTTTAAACTCCATAGCATCAGCTAAATGGAGCTTTCCATTTAGTGCTGAGTATGTAAGTGTGAGAATTTTATAGCAAATTCTAAAATGAACTGGGAGCCAATGTAAAGGAAATAAAATACGGGTAATGTGAGTGTATCAGGAGTCTGGTTGCAGCAGTCTGTATTGCTTGGAGGCATGACAGAGATGATTTATCTATGCCTGTAAAGAAGACATCACAATAATCTAAGTGCTGATGATACAAATGCATGAACAATTTTCTCTATTTCAGAGGAGGAGACTATAGCTCGCAATTTAGAAATGTTCTTTAAATGAAACGAACAGAACAGAAGATCAATTATATATGTGAGTCCTAGGTCAGGAATCAGATGCTATACCAAAATTACCAACACGGATCTTTGAAGATGAGCAAAAAGAAGCAATTACTTGACTGATTCTTGAGTGTATATCAGGAGGAGCTATAATCATGGCTTCAGTCATGTCGGAGTTTAAAGAAGGGGATTTTTGGTGAGTCGGTCACTAATCCGGGACAAGCAGTCAACTAGGTGGACTGTTTATCTAGCTGGTGAGGGTTAAAAAACATGTACAATTATATGTCAAATAGAATAGAATAGAATAATCCTTTAATTGTCCCACAAGGGGAAATTTGGTTGTAACAGCAGCCAGAAAGACACATATACAAACAAACAGTATACAGGACACAGAACAGAAACATACACAATTTTTTTCTAACATATTTACATCAAGGACAATGGTTACTATAAACAGAGTACTGTATAAAATTAACTACAGATAAGAGGCAAACCCAGGTTGTAGTGCGAATCAGTTGATTAAATTATTGCAGTTACAGTGCAGATGTAAACATCTATGTTTGTTGGGAGCAGTTCTGATTGTACAGTCTGACAGCTGCAGGGAGGAAGGACCTGCGGAAACGCTACAGGAGGTGAAAGAAACAGCAGAGAAACTGAAGCCGTTGGAGTCCAAAAATCAGGAGGTTTGTCTTTCAATAAACATTATGAATTTACCAACTCAACGCTCTATATTAATAGAATAATACTTCACATCAATATTGAATCACAAGCACACTTTACAATATAAATGAATCAATAAATTTAAATACAAGCGTCTCAATTATTTAAAAAAATTTTAAAATTCCCCACTCGCCCCTGCGGGGGGTCAATCCTTCAAGGGTTAGGGTCCTGCGCAGTATCTTAGCTGTTCCCAGGACTGCGCTCTTCTGGACAGAGATCTCCAATGTTGTTCCTGGGGTCTGCTAGAGCCACTCGCCTTGTTTGGGAGTCACCGCACCTAGTGCTCCGATTACCACTGGGACCACTGTTACCTTCACCCTCTACATTTTCTCGAGCTCTTCTCTGAGCCCTTGGTATTTCTCAAGCGTCTTGTATTCCTTCTTCCTGATGTTGCTGTCACTGGGAACCGCTACATCTATCACTACGGCCATTTTCTTCGGTTTGTCTACCAGCACTATGTCCAGTTGGTTAGCCACCACCATTTTATCCGTCTGTATCTGGAAGTTCCACAGGATCTTAGCTCGGTCATTCTCCACCACCCTAGAGGGCATCTCCCATTTTGACCTCGGGACTTCCAGGCTGTATTCGGCACAGATGTTTCTGTATACTATGCCGGCCGCTTGGTTATGGCATTCCATGTATGCCCTGCCTGCTAGCATCTCACACCCTGCAGTTATGTGCGGGGCATCTTTACACAGCCTGCACCTGGGGTCTTGCCTGGTGTGAAAGACCCCAGCCTCTATGGATCTTGTGCTCAGAGCTTGTTCCTGTGCTGCCATGATTATTGCCTCTGTGCTGTCTTTCAGTCCGGCTTTGTCGAGCCACTGGTAGGATTTCTGGATGTCAGCCACCTCCGATATCTGTCGGTGATACATACCGTGCAGGGGCCTGTCCTGAAAAGTCAGCTGAACAGTAAGAACAAGATCCGGGCTATCAACACCTATGCCCTGCCCGTGATCAGGTACCCGGCTGGGATAATAAGCTGGCCAAGGCCAAGGCGCTTTATATTGTAGGGTAGACCCTACAATAATACATACAGAACAAAACCTAACAATCATATGACCCCCTATGAGCAAGCACTTTGGCGACATCAGGAACGAAAAACTCCCTTTTGACAGGAAGAAACCTCTGACAGAACCAGGCTAAGGGAGGGGCGACCATCTGCATCGACCGGTTGGGTAAGAAGGAAGACAGGATAAAAGACATGCTGTTGAAGAGAGCCAGAGATTAATAACAAGTGTGATTCAATGCAGATAGGTCTATTACAGTTTTTCCCAATTGTTTACACACAATTACATGTACTTCAGACACAATGACTACAACATGTAACTGATGCATCAACCGCCTGAACCAATTCTGCTAAACTGCAAGCACAATTCCTGCTTTACACTCAAACTGCAGTTTTAAAACACACTTTTTTTCAAAACACTACACACAATTCTCTGCATTTGGCACAATTTTCATGAAGAAAATCCCTTGTTTGCACAAGAAACACACTGTCATTCAAAATTGTAAACTCAGTTGCCCTACTTCGCATACCAATTCATCACATGGGTAAACACCTTTCACACATAATTGCAATTAAGAAATCAGAGCTTTATAAAAGGGCAACACGTGAACTTTTCTGTTTTGGACCAATGGATGCCAACATTGGAAACAGAGGCAGAGCCAGAGGAGTGAGAGTAAGAGGAGGAGGACGCGGAGGATGAGGATGAGGACGACGAAGGCCAAGGAACCTAATCTCCAATGAGATCAAAGCCACTTTGGTTGACCATGTGGTCAACCATGGTCTAACAATGAGGGAAGCTGGGCAAAGGGTACAGCCAAATGTGAGCAGGTACACTGTTGCGTCCATCATCAGGACTTTCCAAAATGAGAATAGGTAAGAAATCTCACTGCACTCAATGAGTACATTACTGTAGTACATTATTGCCTGTGGACTTTTCTGTAGACTGTGAAAATACACGTATGTTTCACGTATTGTATTCCTACTTTGTATTCCTATTTACAGTATTTTACTGTATACTATTTGTATTGGAGTGGTGAAAGCTTACCAACATTAGGTGGTGGAGAATGTCTTTTGTCTCCTGAACAGGAGACTGAAAACATAAACATGGTTCTAGAAAATAACCCCAAAACAGTACAGCAAATACAAAGGAAAGTAGTAGAAGACAACAACATATTTCAAAATATTGACAGGGTCAGCTTATCAACACTGGAACGTGTCTTGCACAGAAATAATCTTAGGATGAAGCAGCTCTACAGGGTGCCATTTGAATGCAATTCAGAGAGAGTCAAAGAATTGCAATACAACTATGTGCAAGTAAGACCCACACAATCCCACAACTGATACATACTCTCAACACTATATAAATTACAGTACTGTGCAATAATCATACTCTGATTATGCTCCACAATACTGATCACTCCAAGTCTGTATTATGTATCATGTGTGTTTCAGAGTCCGTAACTGGTGCCCACCCACACTTTTTAGTTGTTTATCTCACTCCATATTCTCCATTCCTCAATCCCACTGAGGAATCTTTTTCATGCCTTGAGATGGAAAGTGTATGACCGAAATCCACACACAAGTATACCCCTTCTCCAAGCTATGGAAGATGCATGTGGAGATATAGCAGTTGATGCTATAGATAGAGTTCATGGCTGGATTTGCCATGCTAGGTGATATTTGCCCTGCTGATGGGCAAGGGAATTGCTTGTGATATGGATGAGGTGCTGTGACCAGATAGAAACAGAAGAGAGGATGCAGTTCAGTTGTTTTTTCTTTTGTTTTGTTTTCAGTACAAAACAGTAACTGTATTCAGTACATTCTTCTGTTGTTTGTATATGTAGACCACAGTATGTGCAACTTTGTGTTGGTTGGAATGAACACTGTGTACATTGTTTTTGTTGGAAAAATACAGTAAAATATATTTGGTACCATGTATTTGTGTGTTTTCTATACAAACATTCTGAAATCTTGTACAATGCACTTATGTAGACCTATGTACTGTCTGTAGTAAGTGTAACACTGAACAAAAGGCTTACAGTAAGTCATTATGATGAGTGGAGAAGAAGTAGTCATAGTGTTTTACATTAAGCACATCAGTATTCAACTGGTTCTTATAAATGTCTATTCATGTGATGGCTTGTGTGTCTCATTTGAAAACAAAATGCCATTTTGACGAGAAATTACATGTTTTGAATGTTTAATTTTGCAGGAGAATTGAAGGGTTTTGCCCATTGTGTGTGTGTTTTTTTGATTTGTGTGCAGAGTTCTGACAATAAGAGGCAGGCTTTCAGGAAATGTTTGCAAACAGTTGGGAAAAACTGTAACACATGTTGAGTGCGAAATGTGACTGAAAAAGAAAAACTCAATGCATCATGGGAATCCCCGGCAGCCTACGTCTATTGCAGCATAACTAAGGGAGGATTCAGGGTCACCTGGTCCAGCCCTAACTATATGCTTTAGCAAAAAGGAAAGTTTTAAGCCTAATCTTGAAAGTAGAGATAGTGTCTGTCTCCCGAATCCAAACTGGAAGCTGGTTCCACAGAAGAGGGGCCTGAAAACTGAAGGCTCTGCCTCCCATTCTACTTTTAAATACCCTAGGAACAACAAGTAGGCCTGCAGAGCGAGAGCGAAGTGCTCTAATAGGGTGATATGGTACTACAAGGTCATTAAGATAAGATGGGGCCTGATTATTTAAGACCTTGTATGTGAGGAGCAGGATTTTGAATTCAATTCTGGATTTAACAGGAAGCCAATGAAGGGAAGCCAAAACAGGAGAAATATGCTCTCTTTCTAGTCTCTGTCAGTACTCTTGCTGCAGCATTTTGGATTAACTGAAGGCTTTTCA
This sequence comes from Oreochromis aureus, assembly GCF_013358895.1. Classification (NCBI taxonomy): domain Eukaryota; kingdom Metazoa; phylum Chordata; class Actinopteri; order Cichliformes; family Cichlidae; genus Oreochromis; species Oreochromis aureus. Next base: position 52,221,949 of record NC_052944.1, on the reverse strand, counting down.
GTGAGTTTTTAGGACATCCTGATAATAGTGATTTACAGTAGTCCAGCCTGGAAGTAATGAATGCATGAACTAGTTTTTCAGCGTCACTAAGAGACAGGATATTTCTAATTATAGAGATATTGCTCAAATGGAAGAAAGCAGTCTTACATACAGGTCCTTCTCAAAAAATTAGCATATTGTGATAAAGTTCATTATTTCCTGTAATGTACTGATAAACATTAGACTTTCATATATTTTGGATTCATTACACACAACTGAAGTAGTTCAAGCCTTTCATAGTTTTAATATTGATGATTTTGGCATACATAACTCATGAAAACCCAAAATTCCTGTCTCAAAAAATTAGCATATTTCATCCGACCAATAAAAGAAAAGTGTTTTTAATACAAAAAAAAGTCAACCTTCAAATAATTATGTTCAGTTATGCACTCAATACTTGGTCAGGAATCCTTTTGCAGAAATGACTGCTTCAATGCGGCGTGGCATGGAGGCAATCAGCCTGTGGCACTGCTGAGGTGTTATGGAGGCCCAGGATGCTTCGATAGCGGCCTTAAGCTCATCCAGAGTGTTGGTCTTGCGTCTCTCAACTTTCTCTTCACAATATCCCACAGATTCTCTGGGGTTCAGGTCAGGAGAGTTGGCAGGCCAATTGAGCACAGTAATACCATGGTCAGTAAACCATTTACCAGTGGCTTTGGCACTGTGAGCAGGTGCCAGGTCGTGCTGAGAAATGAAATCTTCATCTCCATAAAGTTTTTCAGCAGATGGAAGCATGAAGTGCTCCAAAATCTCCTGATAGCTAGCTGCATTGACCCTGCCCTTGATAAAACACAGTGGACCAACACCGGCAGCTGACATGGCACCCAGACCATCACTGACTCTGGGTACTTGACACTGGACTTCAGGCATTTTGGCATTTCCCTCTCCCCAGTCTTCCTCCAGACTCTGGCACCTTGATTTCTGAATGACATGCAAAAGTTGCTTTCATCTGAAAAAAGTACTTTGGACCACTGAGCAACAGTCCAGTGCTGCTTCTCTGTAGCCCAGGTCAGGCGCTTCTGCCACTGTTTCTGGTTCAAAAGTGGCTTGACCTGGGGAATGTGGCACCTGTAGCCCACATCCTGCACACGCCTGTACACGGTGGCTCTGGATGTTTCTACTCCAGACTCAGTCCACTTCTTCCGCAGGTCCCCCAGGGTCTGGAATCGGTTCTTCTCCACAATCTTCCTCAGGGTCCGGTCACCTCTTCTCGTTTGCAGCGTTTTCTGCCACACTTTTTCCTTCCCACAGACTTCCCACTGAGGTGCCTTGATACAGCACTCTGGGAACAGCCTATTCGTTCAGAAATTTCTTTCTGTGTCTTACCCTCTTGCTTGAAGGTGTCAATGATGGCCTTCTGGACAGCAGTCAGGTCGGCAGTCTTACCCATGATTGCGGTTTTGAGTAATGAACCAGGCTGGGAGTTTTTAAAAGCCTCAGGAATCTTTTGCAGGTGTTTAGAGTTAATTCGTTGATTCAGATGATTAGGTTAATAGCTCGTTTAGAGAACCTTTTCATGATATGCTAATTTTTTGAGATAGGAGTTTTGGGTTTTCATGAGTTATGTATGCCAAAATCATCAATATTAAAACAATGAAAGGCTTGAATTACTTCAGTTGTGTGTAATGAATCTAAAATATATGAAAGTCTAATGTTTATCAGTACATTACAGGAAATAATGAACTTTATCACAATATGCTAATTTTTTGAGAAGTACCTGTATTTGTTTAATATGTGCATTGAAGGACATGTCTTGGTCTAAAATGACTCCAAGGTTCCTCACAGCATTACTGGAGGCCAAGGTAATGCCATCCAGAGTAAGAATCTGGTTAGATACCATATTTCTAAGATTTTAAAGGAAAGTAAAGGAAATAGCTGAAACTGAGTTTAAACCTCTGTGAGACGTTTTTGCAGCTTTCCCTTGAACCATGATACTGACAATCTTTGTTTTTAGATTTTTTGAGAGTTAGTTTGAGGATCCAATGCTGTCACTGTTTAGTGGCAATGAGAAGCACAACTTGAAACTGGCCAGCTTAAATACCCCTTTTCATGATTGGACATCCATCAGCATGTTTGTACAATCAAGATGGTACAAAAGTGACATACATTACTGTTGTTACTTTCTTATAATCTTGGGGGATTGAACAATTTCTTATTTTAAAAAGTGATTTGGGGTTCACACAAACTTGGTTCTTTTTTCTTCCAGCTGGTCTGTGTTCCTTTAGTTCTTGTATTTTCTCATCATTCTAATATCATTAATCTGATAAAGTACTGTGATAAACCTTTAATCTTATAATCACTGAATAATATTTCACTCTATAGAAACCGAACTAATATCACAGGGCAGTTGATAGTATTGGGACCAAAACTTTAAATCTGTCTTCCAAGTTTACTGTAGTGACTGTAGTTTTTACAGCTGTGATGAATTCAATTAGCACAAAAGAAGAACAATAACTGATCACTACCAATGGGTTTCCGTTTAGGTTCTGTTTAGGTTCAGGAGATGATCTAATTAAAATCAGTCCAGAAGCTGCTCCACGTGAAACTGATGAGTGTCATGGCTGTGTGCAGGCAGGCAGGGAGAGAGGGCCCAAAATGCAGGACTCACGGAGGCAAACATAACTCAAAACACTCGGCTTTATTGCTGGAAAGCAACTGAACAGAAAACTAACTAAACTGAGAATACAAAAACAACCTAAACAGGCAGGCAGGCTAGCAATGGAACACAGAGTGAAAGGGAGGGTACGACGCGACAACGAGCAGGGGAAGACGCAGACACTAAATACATGAAGTGAACAGGACTAAGAGGAAACAGCTGGGAGACACGTCTGATGCTGATTACACTGACGAGACGGGGAGAGCACAAACAGAACACACTGACAAAAGACACAGACCTTCAAAATAAAGTAGGAAATGCACAGACTGGACTCAGAGACAGAACAGAGGGGAAAAAGGGTGTAAACCCAAACACACAATCAACATAAACTAGAACAAAGGATCATAATAACAACAACAAAATAATAATAATAATAAACACAAAACGCTGGGTCAAATGACCCAGTACCGTGACAATGAGTCGTAGAGGTCAAAGACTTCATCATGGAGAAATTTGATATCTGTTATGTCACTGATTCATGTTTAAATATTCAGTTGTTCAACTTGTAAAACTTTATTCCATTAAGACTCAGTTAAGGGAAGAAACAAAAGCTCATGTTATCCACCCAAGTTTCCCAAATACTAAAGTTGGTTTAGTCTTTGTTCAATTAAATAGAACAATGAATTAACCTTACTGACTAAAAACATGTTGAAAATATACTGCTGTGTCTGATTTATTAACTTAATGTTATTTTTTGAAAGATTTGCTTAAGCTTATTTTAATTCTGTAATCCAACCGATCAATTAATTGATCAGGTAACAACTCATGAGCTAAAGCACTATTCTGGGAACATTTGTGTGTCTGTCTGTTTTAATAGAGTTAATATTTTGTTCATTTTTCTAATGTGTCAGACAAATAGAACTGTAATGTTGCTGTACCTGTGTTATGGTGTTTCAAAAACATTTTTATATAAGTCTTCATTTTAATGTTAAGTGAAGTAAGAAATGGAAAAACAATTTTTATCTTTTAATACTAAATTTCAAACTTATAACTAAAATAAATATCAAGTTCCAACGTTCTCATTTTTCTTCTTATGTATTTTTTTCTTTCTTTTCTCATACATGGTATTTTCACTGGGTGTCACAGAAACTGACACAAAAGCAGACAATGCACAGAAGCGACAAGTTTACAGTGAGTTTATTTACAACAAAGTAGTAAATAAAGTTCACGGGGGGAGTTTCACAGCACAGAGTGTCTGAAACAGGATAGAGAGTGGGATTAGTCCATGGCGAAGTTTCTGACAATGACAGATTTAACAGTGAGAATGGGGTCTGCCTTACTTGTAGCACTGCAGAGGCTCTGGATCAAGGGCAGGCAGGTGAGTGTAGTTTCCAATAGGTGAAGAGGGGCTGATGTCCTTACAGCTGGGCAGCAGTGTGGGATGAAACCAGGTAAGCCTTGGATCCGCCCACTGGAGGTGGGCCACTCTTCAAAAGAGAATATTAGCCAAGCCCCGATCGCCAAGTGCATGACAATGGGATTGTCTTTATATATTTTTTTTCAATTATTTAAAAAAACTTGAATAATTTCAAGATGAATGAATGAAATGAAAGAAGTAACTGACATCCACAGCGCTTCTGTTGGGTCATTTTGTTTTAAAATATGTTAATATATAAGTTATAAATATAAACTGGTGAATAAACTGACATGTTTCAAACTACAAAGTTTATGTAGAATTCTGAAGCCACAAGCTGACATTGAAATGATCACGTTGAAGTATTTTAAATACTGTGAACAAACACACAAAGATTTTCTTGTGCGGTTTGTATCTAAGAAGCTAAAATTACTCGAGCGTCTGTAGCATCTAAAATCACCACACGCTGAGTAAACTGACATACTGAGTGCTCTTTGTCATGCACAGAAGAGTTTAAAACCACAGGCCTGCTGATCATTTTTAAAGTTTAACAGCAACTAACAAAGTCAGCTGAATACTGCAGGAGAAAAAGCATATTGTAAAGAAAACTGAAGTCAAAGTATCATTATAAGTAGTAAGCTCTTATAATTGTCCAGTTTTCTGGACTGTTTCATAATCTAAATGTTAAAACTTCCAGAACATTTTCCATTAGTCATGAATCAGTCATCGTTGTGTACAAATACCATTTATTTCTGTGTGACACTGAGTTTTCCAAAGTGAAGTAATCCCACTAACAACAGCAGCAGAATCACCTTCACAATGCTGAAAATAGTCCTCAGCATTAAGAACACCTGGACGGCAGAACAAGAAGATGAGCAGGTCTCTCTGTGAAGTGCTGCAATGATAAAAATGCATCTGCTGTAAAACAAATAAGGTTTAACTTGAAATAATAGAATGGGAAAATATATTAGCTCCACTTAGTTATACTAATATATACTATACACTCAAAAATTATACTTAATTATAGCTATTAATGTCTGATTTAAAATGACTAAATTTTTACCCGTGACAGTCAACAAGCTCTCTGGTGATTCTCCAGTATTAATCATCTTACACTTGTAGAGTCCTTCATCAGACCTGGAAACTTTGTGGATGGTCATCTCTCCTGTGTAGCTGTTCCCGATGAGGAAGCCATCTTTATAGAAATCAGCTGTGAGGTTAGAAGTCTTTGTCTTGTTCCTGCAGCGCAGAGTCACATTGTTTCCCTCCTCGACGGGGACAACAGGACTCTGTAGGACGACAGAACCACCTGAAAAACAAGACTTTTTATCTCATACAGAAATATACTTTTAATCAAAACAAACAGGCAAAACACTGAAATAATAAGTGGTACAATTTTAGTTAACAGCTGCCATAGTAACAAAATTTTAGCCTAATTAATACATAAATAATTTTACTGTTATTTTGTATTAACGGTACATACCATTGAGCACATGCTGTGGCTTGATTCATCAATATTGTGGCAACATTTGAATGAATTCATTATGATTCATCTAAATATTTTAAGTTAAATACTTTTTGAAATAAATAATTAATAATAATAATAATAGTTCAGAATACTATATATAGGCTCAAACAGCCCTGATACAAATAGAAAATCTTCATGTTATAAATTCTGAATGACATTTATAAATCCATCAGGTCATAAATGACCTGATCTTTTCATAATAAAATATCTCGGTCACTCGAGTGTTAAACATACGAGTTATGGTGATGTTGGCACTGATGCTTTTCTCTCCTGCTCCAGTCTCACACCAGTATTCACCGCTGTCTGTTGCATAGGCTCGATGAATCGCACACAGTAGTGTTGGTGAGCTCTCATCACACGCTGAAATGAAGGCCTCAGTATTTCTGATCCCTTTTAACTGAGAAGCTGCATCAAGACCCTCACAGTGAAAGAAGACAGACTCCAGTTCAAAGAAGTGCAGTCTTTTTGGGACGATGCGAAACACAGCACCTTAACCAGAAAGACATCAAATGTAATTAAGGCATAGAGTAAAGGAACAATCCAACCTTTTCTGTAGTAAACAAATTTTGCAGATAAAATTGTGTGATTTAAGAGAGAAACTTGCTCAGCTGCTTACCCCTGTTTTCAACATGTGTGGCCAGCAGAATAAATACAAGTAACACTGAAAAATTAAATTATCAGCCAAAGAGTTTGTTACTGCAAAAATAAACGCAGTTACAAATGACGTTCTGCACACGATCTCCTGCTGAATATTTATTAAGTTCTAACATTTTAATCTGTCAGACCTTCAGTGAGTTATATTTCATTCAAACTGTGAACATACTGACAAAGACCAGATTGACCAAAACACAGTAATTAAATAAGTTTCCACACATTGTGAAGCAGACAGCTGTAACCTTCATGTTGTCCTGCAGATGAATGTCTGAGCCTGAAATACAGCTACTGCAGATGAAAACTTCCTCTTCCTGTGCAGTTTGACTTCAATAACATGAGGTCTGACTCACTGTGGTTCTGCCAGACAGGAGCTCAAGGATAAACAGAGCAGTTAGAGGTTTGATACTGACCATGAGCTGGAAAAATAGGTCCAGTCGAAATAGTTCTTTACATACAGATGAGTTAAAATACATTCTTATCTTTGGTTTAGGGTTATGAGTGTTTACCTTGTCCATTTAATTGAATCTGCAGATTAAACAGCATTTTAAGATTAATATCGTACTTTCATCTGACATTATTCAGCAAATTTTGCAGCTTTTGACCTCTACTACTCCAGTCTGCATTTCAAAGTATCCTTAAGAAAGATATTAAAACCCACATTGCCCAAATGCATCCACCAGAGTATGAGTGAATGTTAAACTGCTTAAACATCTAGTGCTCTATGAATGTCTGAATGACTGTATCAATGAGACTTGTTGTAAAAAGAGGTACGAATGCACAGAGTAAAAAAGTACTACATAAGAACCAGCCCAGTTACAACATCAGCAACTAAGAATGCATCATCTATATGTATTCGAAGTATAAAAATGTATTATAAATACATTTCATGTGTCCCTGTCAACCACATTCTCTATTGTTTTGATTACATGTGATTAGTTGTTTCCTATGTGACCCATCAAACATAACAGTTTTTCAGCATGGTTTGTATTCAAACGTTGAGTGATGATGAGTTTAATGGCATATGATTGACTGGGATCTAGAAAACAGGAGAACAGTCTTTTTTGTGCTTCACAAGGTACTTAGAAAGGTTTTTGTTTCCTAGCGTTACTTTTGTTTTTTGTTTTTTGCAGGAAACAGTTAATCCAGTCAGCCTCTGATCCCGCCTCCCCCTTCCTTATTTCATGATTTACCATCCCTTACATTGTCCACCTGATTGCTTTAGGTTAAAGGTGTGCACAATGTACGCTAAACGCGCTACTGCCCTGGTAAGGGACTGCCAGTTGGAGAAAGACTCTACGTTTGCAGTCTTTAAACAGGGGTTAGATGTTTGAACGGTGGCAGTGATCAAGGGACGAACTTCAATGTCTGAGTCAAGGTTTTGAAGTTGGAACGTATGATATAAGTTGATTTCTAAGGGCTTTAAGGGAAACTCCGGCCAATTCAACCATGTGCTGGACAACAGTTTTCCAGCAGGTAGAGATCTGGATCAGTGATCGGCTGGGTTGCATAGCCCCACTGAGTTGGTTCTGTTGCTCGTTTGATGCGTTGCACCCGGTTGTTCACGAAAACGTGAAATCTCCTTGACTCATTGTAAATATAGCCAAGAACAACTTTTCTGTCAGAGATGAATCGCATGTTAATAATGTGGATGTCCATTTCATCTCTGATTAGCTCTCCAACTTCCACCGCTAACACCCATGCACACAGCTCAAGACTGGGAATGATAAGATCAGGCCTGGGGGCAAGTTTGGCTTTCCCGAATACAAATGCAAACTCTGTCTCACCATCTTTGTTCGTTAACTTCATGTAAGCCACAGCTACGATTGCCTGGGTTGATGCATGGGAGAAGGAGCAGTACGGCCTTGGGATATGGATTTGCTCGAGTTGTTTGAGCACTCAAACAACTCAAGGATCACCACTCCTTGAACATGCCCTCTGGAAGAGTCTCATCCCACCCACAAGTCTCTTTGGTCAGTTCCCGCAACAGTGCCCTCCTCTTGATACTCACTGGCACTGCAAACCCCAGCAGGTCAAAGAGGCTGTTGATTGTAGACAGAATGCCTCTTTTGTGAGAGGCATTTTGGTTTGAGAAACTGAATATGAAAGTGTCCCCTTCAATGTGCCAAATTACCTCTAAGCTCCTCTGCATTGGAGGAAACTCTGTGTTAAAATCCATGTCCTTGAGCCCGCTTTCTAAGTCTACAGTGGGGAATGCCTTTAAGACATTTGGGCTGTTTGAGCCTATCTTATGGAGCCTCAGGTTGGACGCAGCAAGCAGTCAAAAAGATTTGACTTTGCTAATGAGCTATTGCTCTGGTCATCTATGATAGAGTAAACCTTGACTTTTTTGTCTGGATGTCCCTTTGGATAAATGTATGCCTGACATATTTTTGAGCAGGAGCACCCCCCACCTAAGTCCCCACAAACTGGAGTCCATGCTGCGCTGGTCCCTAAGTCTGGGCTATTCTCTCCGCCATGCTCTTGCCTGTGCTCCCTGTCCTGATCTGGTGCAATTTTTTGAGCTTTTGTGTTTTGTGACTATGGAGCTGAACCTGCATGCAGTGCTGCAGCATGTTTGTTGCTGTTACACTCTAAGCATGTAATCTCTTCCTTACAGTCTTTAGCTTGGCTGAGGAATCACAGCACCTAAAACAGAGTTTGTGTTCCCTGAGGTATGCCTTACGCTCATCTAATGTCTTTTCTCTAAAAACTCTACACTTCTTTAACGAGTGCAGTTACTTATGGATGGGACACATTTTGTTTGTCAGCTCACTTGCACTGTCTAAGCTTGGTTTGTGAGTTTTGTTTACCTCTGTTTTGTGGACGGCAACAGGCAGTCTTGGCGTGACAAATTCTGTATAATGGTTGTCATGAGTTGTTGGATAGGATGTGGGACCTAATGCAGTAGACTTAAAACTGGTGTCATTTCTCATTTTCGCTTCATTTACAGAAGAATAAGAATGGAGAGAAATATACATCATGTCTTTGCGTTTATTTAGTCCCCTCTGACATCCACTTGTCTTGAAGATTTGTTGGCAACTTATCGCGTGGCATTGCCCCAATAGTTGATGTGTCCAAATACACTAGTCAAGGTAAAGAGCCGTCTAATTTGGCTGCATCAATTTCAGAAAGTAGGTCACCATGTTCTCTGAGGTTCTGGGAATCTTTGTTTGACACCCTTAGAAAGCTTTCGAGTCTGTCAAGGAGTGACTTCTCAATAGCCTCCGGAGTGCCATAAAATTCTTGTAGTCATGTCCAAACTTGACATAGGCCCTCTGCTGGATTGTTGAGCACGGCATCTGCTTCCTTTTCTTCTTTTAGGGCTTCTAATGTAGAACTTAACTCTGCTTGCCTCACTTTCACATCATGCTCCTGTCGTGTAAACTCTGCTCTGGTACGTGCTGCTTTGGCCTTTGCCTGTGCTTCAACTGCTACTTTGGCGAGTGAGCTGCGGGATCTAGATGTTGATCTGGAGCAGGTGGAGCGGATCTCCAGCTGCTCCTCCTCTGCCGACAATATAATTACGTTTAGGTCAGTTGCATGGGAGACCTCCTGAAGTAGCCATGTCGCCAGTCTTTTTACTATTCTGCCTTCGTACTTAACTAGGCAAGTAGATAATCATCATCTCACAAAGAAAAACCGCAGTGTTGTTCATATGTAACATATGACATATATATAACATATGTAAAAAAAATTTACTATTAGAAGATGCTATGACCTGTAAACATCATAGGCTATACCTATTACCATAGAAAATGAAGCAGAACTAAACAAGCCAATGTTAGTTCATGCTAACACTAATTAGCGTCTAGGCTAATGTCTAATAAAGCATAGCATTAGGTGAACTTACTTGCTCAAACTATCACAAGCAACTCATGGCAGTTAGTGCCAAACACACACTGGTAAACTACAACATTACTATCAACTTACAGACTGTGCTGGTTTAAGAGGCAGCATAGGCAGGCACAGGAGTAGATAACTGTCCTCCCATTAGACACGAAGTAGTGAGAAGTGGCACTTCTGGTAGGATGTCAAAATAAAGTGGGCAGTGCAAAAATGCCCCCAAAACAAATGAAGACTGTATGAACCTATACAACACCACATAATATGTATGGCGACTGTTAAGGAGCCAGAACAGAAACATTTCACTGAAACTCTCCAGAGTAAAACTATCTGATGAAGGAACATATGAATGCAACATTCCTTTAATGGAGAAAAAATATTTTGTTAAGATTGTGGTTTGTAAGTAGATACACATTGTATGTTCACGATGTAGTTAGATATAAATATAAATCCAGCCCACTTTATTTTAGTATGATTTTCAATGAGGAGTAAATGGTGAGATTTTCATATTTAGTCACTGTGGATGAGGAAAGATTTTAAGCCCAGAAATGTTTATTAACTTATTATTATGTTATTACTCATTATTAAATTTACAAAAGACAACACACCAGAATTTTGTAATATTAATAACTGGATAATTGTGAATTACTGTCCATAATAGGAGGTTTTTTTTCCACCCACTAACATCTTTTCTAAACTCTTCTTTTTGCTCAGTATCAGATGCTACCATGTCACCTGTCATCACTTTACCAGGGATTGACAAAAACATTTATTATTATTTCATTTTAATATTATTCCATGTTTATTTGATAAAGAGACCAACAGAAGCCCAAAGGATCACACTGGAGATGTTCAAGTTTCCTCTGAAGAAGACGGGGAGAGAGAAAGCAGCTCAATACAAAGGTTAGAGGAAAAACTGAGAAGCATAATTAATGTGTGAGTAGATAAACATAAATAACAACTTTAAAAACATCAAGATGTTCATTGTTTTTCAGGAAACTGAATACTAATCAAACAAATGACACCACAGATTTCTCACTGAGATGAAAAATTTCCATTCTCCTTTAAGTTCTTTATTCTGAAATTATAACTTTTTTCTAAAAGCTCCATTACTTTATAGTCTTTTATATGAGATCTTATTTTTACCTTGGTATTTTTTATAGTAATAATAGTAATAAAACAAAACAAATCTGACATACTGTCTATAAAATTTCCATTATGTAGACATAATAATCAGTGGGTTACATCCTGAAGAACCCTTAAGATACAAGTTGACATTTAAATTATGAAAATGAACTTATTATTACTAAAAAAATTATATTATATTTAAAAAAAAAGTATGGTGACAAACATTTTCTAATGTGGTTTCAACAACTACCAAAGTACTCTACAAATTATATATTACATAAATTATAGCATGGAAAAAATTGCAGTATAGAAATGGAGCACTTACTATGAAACAGACTGAACAACTATTTTTTTAAAATTAACTTCAAGGCTGACTACAAAAACATAATAAACACATAAATTAGGAAAATTACTGTAAAAGTAGGAGAGTCAAAATTTGCTTTGCAGGTCCCACTTGCAATTTTAAACACAAACATTTTTCTTGCTCTTTTTCAGATTTTCAGCACAGCCTTAAGATGGGAATGGAGTCTTTGGAGTCAGGTGTTGCTCTCTGTGGCCTGTAAAACAGAATAAGAAATTATTCTAATATTCTAATATATATATATATATATATATATAAAAACACCCAGCACGCCCCTGCGGGCGGTTTATCCTTCAAGCTCGGGTCCTCTACCAGAGGCCTGGGAGCTTGAGGGTCCTGCGCAGTATCTTAGCTGTTCCCAGGACTGCGCTCTTCTGGACAGAGATCTCCGATGTTGTTCCCGGGATCTGCTGGAGCCACTCGCCTAGCTTGGGAGTCACCGCACCTAGTGCTCCGATTACCACGGGGACCACCGTTACCTTCATCCTCCACATCCTCTCGAGCTCTTCTCTGAGCCCTTGGTATTTCTCCAGCTTCTCGTGTTCCTTCTTCCTGATATTGCTGTCATTCGAACCGCTACATCGATCACTACAGCCGTCTTCTTCTGTTTGTCTACCACCACTATGTCCGGTTGGTTAGCCACCACCATTTTGTCCGTCTGTATCTGGAAGTCCCACAGGATCTTAGCTCGGTCATTCTCCATCACCCTTGGGGCGCCTCCCATTTTGACCTTGGGACTTCCAGGTTATACTCGGCACAGATGTTCCTGTACACTATTCCGGCCACTTGGTTATGGCGTTCCATGTATGCCTTGCCTGCTAGCATCTTGCACCCTGCTGTTATGTGCTGGATTGTCTCTGGGGCATCTTTACACAGCCTGCACCTGGGGTCTTGCCTGGTGTGATAGACCCCAGCCTCTATGGATCTTGTACTCAGAGCTTGTTCTTGTGCTGCCATGATTAGTGCCTCTGTGCTGTCTTTCAGTCCAGCTTTGTCCAGCCACTGGTAGGATTTCTGGATATCAGCCACCTCCTCTATCTGCCGGTGGTACATACCGTGCAGGGGCCTGTCCTTCCATGATGGTTCCTCGCCTTCCTCCTCTTTCTTGGGTTTCTGCTGCCTGAGGTATTCACTGAGCACACTGTCAGTTGGGGCCATCTTCGTGATGTATTCGTGGATGTTTCTTGTCTCATCCTGGACTGTGGTGCTGACACTCACCAGTCCCTGGCCTCCTTCCTTCCGCTTAGCGTACAACCTCAGGGTGCTGGACTTGGGGTGAAACCCTCCATGCATGGTAAGGAGCTTTCTTGTCTTGATGTCAGTGGCTTCTATCTCCTCCTTTGGCCAGCCTATTACCCCAGCAGGGTACCTGATCACGGGCAGGGCGTAGGTGTTGATTGCCCGGATCTTGTTCTTACCGTTCAGCTGACTCCTCAGGACTTGCCTGACCCTCTGCAGGTGGTTGCAGCTTTCCTAGCGGCCTGTTCATGGTTCCCATTCGCCTGTGGGATCCCCAGGTACTTGTAACTGTCCTCTATGTCTGCAATGTGGTAGTTCTGGTAGTTCAATCCCTTCAGTTCTGACTACCTTCCCTCTCTTTGTTATCATCCGACTACACTTCTCCAGCCCGAATGACATTCCAATGTCATTGCTGTATAGCCTGGTAGTGTGTATCAGTGAATCGATGTCTCGTTCACTCTTGGCATACAGCTTGATGTCATCCATGTACAGGAGGTGGCTGACAACCGCTCCGTTCCGTAGTCGGTATCCGTAGCCAGTCTTGTTAATGATCTCACTGAGGGGGTTCAGGCCTATGCAGAACAGCAGTGGGGACAGAGCATCTCCTTGGTAGATCCCGCACTTGATGGTGACTTGTGCTATGGGCTTGGAGTTGGCCTCTAGTGTTGTGTGGGGGTGATGATATCTCCCCCCTGACCTGGCGTCCTGACTCCTCCTTGCCGTAGCATTTATGTTGTACCTCGTCAATCTCTAGCTGTGAGAGCAGTCCCTTCTTTCGAATGTTGGAACACTGAGCTACTAGTTGTTTCGCCGTCATTGTGGATGTTGGGTATCGAAGAATCCATAGGTCCCTCATCCTATTCATGTAACCCCTTCCGCCAGGGTTACTTGCGTAGTAGCATTCCAACAACGCCCTGTTTTCGTCTCTTGCCCACCGATGCCTTCTTGTTCCAGTAGCCCACTTGTCGTCAGGGTGCCCTGGTTCCTCAACACCTGACGCGGACCTTGTTGATCCGGGCGACGTCCGAGCCGGCATGCCTTCATATTTATCTGTCTCGCTCATGTCTGCGGTAGGCTCACTTTTAGCATAGGGGGTCTAGCCTTAGGACCCTTATTGGATACAGACGCCCCAGGCAGGAATCGAACTTGCGATCTTCTGCTCCAAAGGCGTGTAGTCTAACCACTACGCTATCCAGCTGCGTATATATATATATCTATATGTATCTAAATTGGAGTGATTATCGTGAAACACTGACTTAAAACTGGCACTGCAGGATTGCCAGGATTTATACATCGGGGAAACCAAACAACCTCTGGCGAAGCGGATGGCAAAACACAGAAGAACTACCTCATCAGGCCAGGACTCTGCAGTCTATTTACACCTACAGGCCAGTGGACACTCTTTCAATGATGAGGATGTACACATCCTGGACAGGGAGGAACGCTGGTTTGAGCGCGGAGTCAAGGAGGCCATTTACGTGAAACGGGAAAGACCATCTCTGAATCGAGGAGGGGGCCTAAGGGTACATCTGTCGCCATCTTACAATGTTGTGATTGCAGCCATTCCCCAACTCTCTGTGAATGATACTCATGGCCATTGATCTGTGGTTGTTGATCAATGGTCATGAGAATTTGCATAATTCTGATTAAGGAACTGACCTCCCAGCCCATTGTTCATTCAGTGGGTTGGTTTCAGTCATTATACAAATGTACTGTTTATAAGATTGGGGAAACCTGCAGTCAGCTGAGACTGAAGAAGTCACTTGGATGAGTGACGAAACGTTTCTCCCACTGAAAACGCTACGTCCAGATGAACAGAATCAACTTTTCGAGAGAAACACTGAAAAAGTCATTGTCTATATTTTAAAACTAACCTCATAGTTGGCTCCAACAAAGTAAGAAACATATTGTAGTAAATTAATTATTGTAAAAGTATGACAGTCAAAGGTTATCACACCCTCCATAACTGCCTTCAATCACCAGACGTGGAGCCTCTCTGAGTCTCCAGCCCTTGACCTGCTACACCCTTCACTGTCTACTTGGTTTATGCAGATTTCGCGTCCAACAAAACAAGAGATAGTCAGCCACATCAGACCCTCGTGAGTTCCCTTGCAAATGGAAATTACTGGTGTTGAAACTGGTGTCTCAATACAAGAAAAAGTATACACTTTTCTCATCCACATAAGTAGGAATGGCTGCTGAAGGCCAAAGACCAGTAGTCTTACTATTCGGATAGAGGAATAGATATCTTCCTTTACTGGGAAGCCTGGGCCTTCACCTCCTCTGGAATTCACTGTGGAGCTTAAATCTGATTCAGCTTCAAAAACAAGAAGATCACATGTTTTACTTTAGTGGAGAAATGATACAGTAATCTAAAAACATTCTCAGAAAAAATATTTTGACAACAATAAATAATTAAGAATATATGAACAACATTTGATCAGACTTGATTTCAGTTTAACATCTTCAGTAACAGGATGAAGTTAAAGTTGTATTCTTACAGTAGCTTTAAAGACCAATATGATTGTGAATATGAAGTGTGTTGGTATCATAATATTGTAATTATTGTAATACAATTTCTATACGTATTCAAATTACTAACCCGGCTGGCAACTTTGTGGGACCCCACGAATGGTTAAAGTGGAGTACACAAGTTCATCCGAATCATCTGAAGAAAAAAAAAAAAACAGAAAAAAACCCCATAACAAATTACAAATACTGATATTAACAGGCTGAACTTTTATGCTTTTTCTGTCTGTGGATTTATCCTGTGGTTTGACCTAAGGCAGGTTCACATTAGCACAAACACCAGATGGGTGTAAAGCAAAACCCTGCATATAACACATAGAGGAGAGGTAAAAATATCCTGCATATAAAGGCGTATCTCAAACGTTACATGATGACACCTCAGCTGCCGAATTTGACTCTCATGATTCTCAAAGGTTAATCTGTTATAAATATTATTTCAGTCTTTCAAAAGAAAGCGCTGCATGTTAAAAAAAAGTGTTTAGACATTTTGTGATTGTCACACTAGATAAAGACAAATAAATAAAAAAAGGTAAAATTTGTTTCTCTCTCTGTTTTGTTGCAACAACACGTAGAACAAAATAAAAAGAACCACTTATTTCTAGCAAATAATATCAATTGACACAATGAAACTATTTGGTTCAAACTACTCACTTGCTTGATTGGCTTCAGCAGAGTGTGATGTTCTAGTTAGTATCCTTCGTAAAAGCGTTGGACAGAAAACCAGAAATCCTGACATGAACAAAGGCACGGAGAAAGAAGATGAATTAAAGTCTGTCATTCCAACATGACTAAATACACAAAAAAGTGAGTGCTAGAGTCACACTGCTAGAGTTCTAGCAGTGTGATGAAAAACACAATTTTGTTATGAAATCAAGTTTATTAGAGGTAGCAGTCATTTTTACCTCTGCCTTTCCCCGTATGAAGAAATCGAACCAGCACAGTCACCAGTATCATGATCAAAATGATGATGGCAGTCCAAAGCAGGGTGATGACATATTTGTAGTCGAAACCATGAGGCCGAGTGTCTTCATGAGATAATGCTACATGCAGAATGTTTTTGTACTTATAAATTATACATATTATATTAAATTATTAGAACAAAATATGCAACAGTTATTGTTAAATGAGCACTTTTGAATACAGTTTTTCCCAATGAAAAACATTCTGTCAGTTTTCTCACACTTCTTTTTATCTTTTTCTTCTGTAGTGAAAAAAACAACAAAAAAATAAATAGGTAAAAGAAAGCTGAACTTTTCTTCCAAGTGTCAAATTACTGATTCTGTTCACGTGTCTACACATATACATTTCTTTTCTTAAAGCTTGATGATCAAATCTGTTATGTTATTGTGACTCACCTTTCATGGCCAGCCAGCTTCCCGGTGACTCTCCAACATCAGGGATGCTGCACTTGTAAAGGCCTTCATTCAGCTTTGAAAAATTGTTAATGCTTATCTTTTCTAGAGCTCTTTTTTCCAAGATGATGTCATCTTTGTAGAAGAATGCAAAGTTGATGGAAGCTGTCTTAGTTTTGCAGAGAAGAGTGACACTGCTGCCTTCAGGTACAGCAAATGCTGGACTGTCCAGGATCACAGAACCACCTGAGCAACATGTTTAAAACATAACAATTAAAAAATATGACAAAAACTTGTTTTTTATGTGAATTCCTGGTGATAGAATGATAATGGAAAATTCTAGTGTGATAAAAAGTAAAATACACTACTATAATATGCATAACAATTTCTTTTCGCAAATAAACAGACATATTATATAAAAATAAATTAATTTTTAAAAAGTTGCTTTTGCAGTATAAATCAGATATGATACACATACCTGTGACTGTGATGTTGACAGTATTACTTCGCTCTCCTCCTTTAGCCTCGCACCAGTACTCTCCACTGTCTAGCTGATAGACTTTATCAAACACACAGGAGGACCCTGATGATGTCTTCTTTACACCACATGTTGGATTAAATGTTTCATTATTCCTAAACCCTCTCAGCTGAGTGGAGCCATCACAATGCAAAGACACAGATTCATATTCAAAGTGCTGCAGTCTGTTTGGAGTAACACGAGGGACAGCGACATCTGAAATTAAGAATATATTCGTTACACAGCCGACTGTTAAAACTGAACAATAGCAACTGTAAATGCTTTTTTTTTTTTTTTTTTAACTAAAATGCCTTCTGGTATTATTTAGTAATCTAACACTAACAAATCACTTTACCTTAAAGTCAATTATAATCAGATTTTCTGATAAAAAAATAAAAATAAAAATGGGGGACCCAAAATGATGTTGTAGGGACATACAGAAAATGTTTTGTCAAACTCTTCACATTGTTTATAAAACAAGATCTCAACTCAACTCTCAATTGAACAACAAACTCACCCTGTTCCCAAGCATAACTGTTCTTAAGTTGTGTTCCCAGCAGAATAAATTCAACCATCACTGAAAAAACAATAAAAAAAATACTTGATGTTTTTCATTAGAAATAGTCATATAAACTCTATAGAAGGAGGTTTGTATAGAAACCTGAGATTAGGTACTTACTCATCCTGAAGCACAGAGTTGTAACTGCCATTTTGTCTAGTTGACTGAGCATCAGGCTGAAATACAATAAAGTATGTGAGAGCTTCCTCTTCCTGTGCAGCGTTAGAGTCACACTCACTGTGGCCTCAGTCTATAAACAACCACTGTAGGGTTGTTTATAGTTTATAGTTTATATACCATCCTTTCTCTTTATGTACTTACAGTACATACTGTTCTCTGCAACACCCTTTAAGCATTCGGGGTTTTTTTGATGATGAAGTTACAGTTTTACTCCAAAGAATGCATGGAAAAACAAACAAACTGAAAAACGTATTTATTCGACTGTGACATGACCAATTAGTTTCTTTAATTTTGAGACACCCACATTTAGCTTTTGAGCCGTGGACTTGACTGTCTCCTATAGAGATACCCACCATCACCCAGTCAAGGGTTTTGAACCCAGTCACAAATGGGGCGGTATCCTAAATAATCTCAGTGAGTATGTATCTGAAGACTTCATAGCTTTCGTGTTCTTACAAAACCTCAACATCAAGATTGTATCTTTTTTTGAATAAAGTTAAAACTAAATGGTAATAGAGCATATACACTATGAAATTCAATTATAAAAGAGAAAAATACTTCTAACATATCAATAAAAACAGTTTTAACAAAACTAATGAAAAGTGATTAAGTAATCACCTTGAATTACATATTCATCATATACACTACCAGTCAAAGTTTGGACACACCTTATCATTTACGGTTTTACTTTATTTTCATGACTAATTACATTGTAGAGTTTCACTGAAGGCATCAAAACAATTTGTGTTGTAAACAAAAAAGCGTGGAATAACTCAAATGATTTTTTTATATTTGAGATTCTTCAAAATAGCCACTTTTTGCTTTGATTACTGCTTTACACACTCTTGGCACTCTTTTGATGAGCTTCATGAGGTAGTCACCTGAAATGGTTTTCCAACAGTCTTGAAGGAGTTCCCAGGGATGCTGAGCACTTGTTGGCCCTTTAGCCTTCACTCTGTGGTCCATCTCATCCCAAACCATCTCTACTGGGTTTGGGTCAGTTGACTGTGGAGGCTGGGCCATCTGGCACAGCACTCCATCATTGTCCTTCTTTGTCAAACAGCCCTTACACAGCCCGACTTTGTGTTTGGGGTAATTGTACTGTTAAAAATTAAATGATGGTCCAAATAAACACAAACCAGATCGGATGGCATGTTACTGCAGGATGCTGTGGTAGCCATGCTGGTTCGGTGTGCCTTCAATTTTGAATAAATCCCACACAGTGTTACCAGCAGAAGACCCCCACACCATCACACCTCCTCCATGCTTCATGGTGGGAACCGTGCATGTAGAGACAATCTGTTCATCTTTTCTGTGTCACACAATGAGAGTGGGTGGAACCAAAGATTTCAAATTCGGACTCATCAGACCAAAGCAAACAATCAAACCAAAACAAAGCAAACAAAACTCTTTTACTTGTTGCTTTTCCTTAGTAGTTGTTTCTGGAAGTGGATGTACAAACAGATTTAATGGACAGAAAACATTTTGATTGAAAATTCAATACTGCAGCTGTAACTTTCACCACTACAACAAAGACAAGAAATGAACAACATCTGCACAACAGAGCATACAGAAAAACTGCATAAAAGACACAATGCAGGAACTTTAGTGTAGTGGACACTTTATATCTATTAAGTTCTCAAACTCTTTCTTTCTCTTGTTTCACAGTTTCTCTTACTCTTCAATCTCTCAGTGTAATTCACCTGCCCAACATATTTAAAAAAGGTCTTGTTCTGCCCCCTGCAGCATCAAAGCAAACCTAACGACAACCCTATGAGCTTTTCCTCTTAAGGTGGAAAGAAACACTGATGTTGTTCATCTGAATTTTTATTGCAGTTCTATTTATTTTATAACAGTGATCAGTTTCCTTGCAACAGGCTCAAAGTTCACAAGGAAGATTTTACACACACACACACACACTGTCTGGAAGTTTCACTAACTCAGTAATGATTTACTAACTTAGATTGTATGTTCTTTTCGAGTGAGAGCCACTTCATGCAGCAGGTTTGTTGTATTTTATATATTTTTTATGTCTAAATTATATCTTACCAAATATCTTATCTTACTAAAATACCATCTGATACAAAATACATCAAATACAGAATAGCAGGTCTACATGCATAGCTAAGGTACACATTTTAAATTTGAAGTTATTTCTTTTTGTATCTACTTGGAACAAACCTAAACTTTCTGCATGTCTGCTGGCAGGATAATTGTTACCTAATCAATACTTTTTCAGTGTTTAATATCTTTATATCTATACTTTATATCTTTTATTTGCAAATATTACAACTTTGACCTGGTTTTAGAGAATGTCAAAGAAAAAAGTTGTATTTTATATATTGTAAGTTAATCACTTTATAATTCGGACATAATTAAAACTATTTAAATTCATAATATTATAATGAACTGAAAGTACAGGTTAATCCGTGTTTAACCGGCACAGAACCCTCAAGGACGTTTGAGTTGAATGTGAAAGTCTGAAACTGACTCAGCCATGTTTTACTGTTTTATCAGTAACAGTTTCTTTGTACTTTTTTTTCCTTTTCATTTTCAGAGTTGCATAATTCATCAGATGGAAACTAGAGACTGCATTGTGGTTATCTCTCTTCTTGTACATTTTTGTAGGTACCCTCACGTATAAGATCACAGTTAGTATTTGTGTGTGTGTGCTTAAAAAATAAATTGCTCAAATTGTCATGTTTACTGATATGGAAAATAATAGTAAACATTACATTACATTTCATGACCTTTTTCCTTTTTTCTCTGGACTGAAAAATGTTTTTGTGTGAATTCTCGTTGTTGTTTTGATTCTTAAAAGCTGTAACTTTAGTAACTGTATCTTTGTCTAATATGTCTAGATTGTAACTCAAGCAGTAATTAATAGACTATGTATCATGTTAAAAAAAACTATGCAGAAGTTGAATATTCGCAGCGAAGTAACATATTTGTTATAAAGTATTAAAGTAGTGTGAGGAAATGAAAATGTTAGTCAGGAAAGAAGAAAATAAAATCCTGCCATAGATGTTCATCTGGATTTCTTGGAAGTTCTCATTCATAAATAAATTAATTCTCTGATCTTTTCTTCTCAGGTCAGTCTAGATTAGTTGGTCCAAATAAGCCAATTATTGCAACAGGTGGAGAAGACATCACTTTGCCATGTCACCTGGTACCTGGAGAAAATGTTGCTGAAATGACATTTGAGTGGACAAGACCTGACCTGGAGCCCAGATTTGTGTTTGTGTGGCGCACACGTCAGGACCTCGTAGCTATGAAAAACCCCTCCTACAAAGATCGATCATCATTGTTCACTGATGAGCTGAAACATGGAAACATTTCACTGAAACTGTCCAAAGTAAAACCTGCAGATGAGGGCAGATACAGATGTTTCATTCCAGCCAAGGATGAAGAAGCTTTTATTGATCTTGTGGTTGGTAAGTGAACGAATTACACGTGTCATGTGTAATCATCACTGTGCCCCAGTGATGAGGCTCATGCTCAATAGTGGGCCAATGACCCTCTTAAGGGACATCTCACACTTGTTGGTGTTCGTTTTCTTTCTTAAAGTAAGTGTAGAAGAATGTCTATCTTTAAAAATTTTAATTCCTTTCAGTAGTTAAAATTACAAGTTACAACCCTGGTCCTTTCTGGATGTAAACTAGGGGTTTGCTTCACAAAAAGGGTTATTGTATTCCCCACCCTGTAAGAGGGGAATACAGTTTTATTGCACAACAAAAACAAGTATTATTATGATTATCATCTTCTCTGAAATGATGTGCCCTGTCCTGCCGTCTCCAGAGTCTTCTACTGTACTTCATCCATGTCTGACCTCGTCTAGCAGCTGCTCCTTTTCCTGGTAAAAAACAGCGAAATTAAAACACCTCCCTCCCGAACCTTGCTTTATTAATATTATATAGAAATTCTTAGCTGTTTTCTGCTTATTATCTAAGTCTGGGACATTCTGTTCAGACTCCCTTGGCCCAGAAGAATATCCCCTTCACTTTAACTAATTATGATGTTTAAGCATGTTTGCAAATCCCTCTAAAGCTCAACAAGCCAGTCTCAATATTCAGTTCAATGCTTTCGACTCTTATTACAGGGAGTGCCAACTCTTTAATGAGCACAGCTGCATATAAAAAATCACAAAAACAAATTTATTCCCAAGACACTACGGCTTAAAAACCTGGGAGTTTCCACCATCTGCTCTTAGAACTGAAGAAGCTTCTCAGATGAGACGTGAACAGTTTTCAAGAAACTTAAGAAAGTCTCCTTAGATTGCCATGACCTGGATGACTGAGAAGCTACACAGACACAGTGCAGTTTGGACTAGTCTTTGCAGTAAATTAGGTGAAATCAACACAGTTTTAAGCTACTGATTCAGCCAATGTGTTACACAAGCTTGGAAATGAAACATTGCCTCCGCTGCTTAAAACATACTACCAAGCAACTGGCCATTTCAGAGAAAATAATTACTGCATAATTATGACAAAATGAAAAGCACAGTAGACTTTGATGAATGAATGAGAAGCAAAGAATTTGAACAATCTTTAAAAAAAAATAGGCAGTGTAAATGCAGTCTGTATCAGATTCAAAAATTATCTTTACATTTGTGTATTTTTTTAGTGATTTTCATTACTGATCAGTATTTTAAATTGTACATTTCATCCAGTATCAGGTGCTGTCTCCTCTCCTGTCATCAGCTTAGAAGGGATTGACAGAGACAAGACAGGAGTGGTGTTACAGTGTGAGTCTGCAGGCTGGTATCCAGAGCCTGAGCTGCTGTGGTTGGACGGTGAGGGAAACCTCCTCTCTGCTGGACCTACAGAGACCCTCAGAGGTCCTGATGACCTCTATACTGTCAGCAGCAGAGTGACTGTGGAGAAGAGACACAGCAACAACATCACCTGCAGAGTCCAACAGAGGAACACCAACCAGAGCAGAGAGACACACATACATGTTTCGGGTAAATGTAGTTTATTAAATGTATGATGTGCTTGAATTTAGTTAGAAATAAACCAAATTGATTAAAATAACATGTAATTATGTTTTTATTGTTTCAGATGAATTATTCCAGCTCACATCCAGTTCCACTGCTCCCATCATCATTGGTGTGGTTGTTAGTTTGGCTGTAATCATCTTGATTTTAATTGGAGTTTTTTTCTTATGGAGACGAAACAAAAAAAGTAAGTCACAAATGAATTTTCCATGCTGTCTAAATTATTATCGAAAGTTTTGCCTACAGGGTTTAAAGCAATAGACACGCATATAAACCTCTTTCTCTTCGTGTTGTATTTAACAACAAACAAACAGACCATACAATATATTTAATTAATTCATTTTAAAATGAGATTATGATATGCTGTGTCATGTTTCTAAATACGAAGAAAACAGGATGTTGACTCTTCTGTTTATATTTTTTAGAAAAAAAAAATCCCTTTAAAGGAGATCAAACTGAAACTGACCAAGAGCAGCAGACACTCATGACACAGAACATCAAGCCAGTGAGTGATATGACAGAATCAGACAAGATAACAAAACATGTAAGTGTCGTGGAAATTTAATTAACAAAGCCTGCACATACTTAGCAGCAGCAATACCTTTAATTGTCATGCATAGAGAGAGATGCAGAGATGTCATTCAGAGGGCATCAACTTTCTCAGGATGCCTGGCTGTGTGTGCAATAAAGTTAAAGCTGAAGGTTCTTCCACATGTCTACCCTTTGAATGACCCAAAGTTACATTAGAAAAACATTTGACCCATACATAAAATAAAATAAATTCCACAAAAAAGGAAAAAACAAATTAAGAAAGGATTTCATGTATATGGTGGAAAATAATGCATGGGAAGAAAATACAGACACTTTAAAAAAGGAAAGAGAGACAATTTTACTAACAGCACAAAAGAAAACTAGTAAACTCTGTCATCAGCTTCTACTGTCTGTAATCAGGAGGAAAAACCGGAAACTAACAAAAAGTTAAAGGAGGATGAAAAACAGGATTTCCAGCAGGAGAAACAAACCGATGTCAAAGTGGTGAACCCCAAGAGCCCCCACGAGCATGAGAGCCCCAGGAGGACAAACACAGGCACAATCGAAACCCTGACTCAAACGAGAGCAAAGGACAGCCCTGGAGGGGGACACTCAGCAGGGACAGAGCAAAAGCCCCAGGAGTCTGTGGCTATGAGCTCACAGGCTCAGCCAGCAGATGGCTGCACCAGAGCAGACCGACCTCTGAGCCCAGAGACCCAAGACCCAAGGGCCCCCCACACCCCAACAGGGGCCTATCAGAGCCAGGGGGGCCAGGCCCAACCAACCAGCTGCCAGGTACATGTGAGCTCGACTCAAATTTTGATAAAGTTTACAAAAACATTGACACCAGATTTTAAATGATAGAATTTTTATATTCTTTATATTCTATATTAACTGTACATCAACACATGCATGTTTATTTTAGCATAAAGATATTCACAGAAAAAGAAAATTTCAGCATGTTCTCATATTCAGTGCATTAGGAAGGTGGATCTACATCTAACACTGACTGTGAATGTGGGGACCTTAAAGCAGAGACTTTTTCAACAATATAATTCAGAAAGTTCTCACAAAGTGCAGACGAGGCCTCCACAGGAACAGAGTCACAGGGTTTATCACAGAATAAATAGTAAAACGAAGTTAAAACCAAAAACCAGAAACTGTCAGCGACCCTCAGAACTCTTATTTCCACGTCTTATAGTTCCAAGTAAAAAAAGATATGAAGTCAAAAATCAAGTTCGATTTTTGTAATCTTAACTATTTAACTCTTAATAAACAAGATATCATAAATATATATTTGCATTAAAGCACAATGTTATGAAAGGAAACAGAAATACTTTGATGATTTTGAACAAAGTGTTTTGGTCAGACTAGTTACCTCTGACATCAGTTTGTCTGTGATCAGGAGCAAAAACAGGAAGCTGACAAAAAGATGAAGGAGGATGAAAAACAGGATTTTCAGCAGGAGGTGAAACAACCATCTATCAAAGAGCGTATGAAACAGGTAAATACAGACAGACAAACACGTTTTCAACACTTCACTGACTTACTGTCATTCATAGAACTGGAACTAAAAACTGGAGATTCTGAACATTTCATTGAGAAGGAATTTAAAACTTTACGTATTTCTATGACTGGCTACTGAGCAACTCCCTCACCCTTAAAGAAAACCAAACAGAAATTATCATCTTTGGCATAGGATCCCAGGGTATGAGATAGCTGTTCCACAGGGATGTGACTGTCAGTCATCTTTCCTCGACTGTTAGGAACCTTGGAGTAGTGCTGGATAGTTCCCTCAAATTAGACAAGCAAGTGGCTGCAGTGGTGAAATCCAGCTTTTACCAATTACGCCAGATTTCCAAGGCAAAGCCCTATATACGACGTACAGACAGTACAGACTAGAAAAGCTCATTCATGCTCTTATTACTTCAAGATTGGACTATTGCAATTGTCTTTATCTTGGCCTTCAACTTTTCCTCATCCAACGCCTGCAACTAGTCCAAAAAGCCACAGCACGTCTTTTAAGCAGCACCAGAAGACATGATCATATTACACCTGTCCCAGCTAACCGTCACTGGCTCCCTGTGAAATACCGTATCGTTTTTAAAATCTTTTTATACACTTTTAAACTTGGCACCCAGCTACTTAATCAACCTCCTTGACCTATACACCCCCAAGAGAGCACTTAGATCCTCTAATCAGTGGCTCTTACTGCAACCAATGTCCTGACAGAAGACGAGGGGCGATCGTGCTTTTGCTTTTGCCGCACCTAAACTTTGGAATAGCCTGCCGATTGATGTCCGTGTGTCGGAATCCATTCAATCCTTCAAATCAAGTTTAAAAACCCACCTTTTAAAGCTAGCCTCTGAAACAAATTAGATTTTAAATTTTTACCCAGTTCGTGTTTCTGCCATGCCACTTATCTGAAACTTTTTCGTAATTGATAACTGTATTTTCTTCGTCCTTCTATTGTTATAACCCCGCAAATGTGGCTTTTGTGAAACTATGAATAATAAAGAAGTGCTGACTCAGCAGCAGGAGATGGGAGCTGAGAAATATCAAGTACTTCACTGTATCTTTATCCCTCTGTAGTTATTGAAATATCTCACCTCTGTGTGTGTGATATAGATGAAAGAAATAATAATAATAATTATAACATCAATTTAGACATATGTTATTAAGTGTATGCAGAGGCTGAGCTCCTTTCCTGTGTGATGAGATGCTGCATTGATCACACTGTGGTGCTCAGTGTTCTCTGTTATGCTGCTGTGTGTTGGTGGAGCAGCCTGATGGACACAAACAGCAAACAGCTGGACGAGCTGCTAAAAAGTGAGCTGGCTGTTTGTCAGAAGGCTGGACTCACTGATGACTGTGATGGAGAGAGACACATGAAACAAAGTGAAAGCTCTAATGGATGACAGCAGACACCCTCTCCACACAACCACCACCATAACCCTCCAATCATCTCTCACACACACATTTCACTTCCTGCTACAATTTTTAATCCACTTTATCCTGTTTTTATTCATTGTATTGTTATTTCCTTGTTTCTACACTGGATTTAATTAGTTTAATTCATCATTCTACTTTAAAATGAGTTTTACATTTTGAAATAGGAGTAAAATTTAAAGTTAAGATTATGAAATACAAAGAAAAGAAAAAGGTTAGAGTATTTTGAACATTTGCGTTTTAATTTCTGATCTGAAAAGTGGACTGAAACTTTGATAAAGGTTACAAAAACACAGACACCAGATCAATTATTTCATTTTTTATATTGTATATTAACTGTACCTGAACACATGCATGTTTCTTTTACCATAAAGATATTTATAGCAATAGAAATCTTCAGCTTGCTCTCATATTCAGTGACATTATTGGAGGAGTTCAGGGTCAGTCAGAGGTCAGATTTCCTGTTTGAGCTCTATAAGGAAGAGAGATTTGAAAGCAAACAGAAAATGTGTGAACAGTTTTGGAGACGTGTTCAGACTGTTATGTTTAACAGTCCAGATACTTTTGGTCAGGCTGAACCTTTGTGTTGATCTGTTTGTCTGTTAGTTTGAGGAAAACCAACAGAGTCCCCCAGACATTGACACCCCCAGGAAGACCACCACAGGCAAAATCAAGACCCCAACTCAGATGAGAGCAAAGGACAGCCCTGGAGGGGGACATCCACCAGACACAGAGCAGAAGCCCCACAGGTCTGTGGCGATGAGCTCACAGGCTCAGCTGGCAGTCAGCTGCACCAGAGCAGACCGACGTCTGAGCCCAGAGACCCAAGACCCAAGGGCCCACCACATCCCAACAGGGGCCCGACAGAGCCAGGGAGTCCAGGCCCGACCAAGCAGTCGTCAAGAACATGTGAGATCGACTGAAATTTTATAAAACTTATAAAAACTTTGACACTGGATTTTAAATTATTTCTATTTTTTTTTATTCTTTGTTAATTTTACATGGACAAAGGCATATTTCTTTTAGCATAAAGATATTTATATAAATATAAACCTTCAGCTTGCTCTCATATTCAGTGACATTATTGGAGTTCAGGGTCAGTCAGAGGTCAGATTTCCTGTTTGAGCTCTTTAAGGAAGAGAGATTTGAAAGCAAACAGAAAATGTGTGAACAGTTTTGGAGACCTCCAAAAGTTGAATCTGTTCATCTGGACGTAGCGTTTTGTGGGAGAAACGTTTCGTCACTCATCCAAGTGACTTCTTCAGCCTCAGCTGACTGCAGGTTTCCCCAAACCTTATAAACAGTACATTTGCATAATGACTGAAACCAGCCCAGTGAAGGAACAATGGGCTGTGAGGTCAGTTCCTTAATCATAATTATGCAAATTCCCATGACCATTGATCAACAATCACTGACCAAAACCCACTGATCAAAGAACACTGATCAATGGCCATGAGTACCATTCACAGAGAGTTGGGGAATGGCTGCAATCACAGCGTTGTAAGATGGTGAAAGATGTACCCTTAGGCCCCCTCCTCGATTCAGAGATGGTCTTTCCCTTTTCACGTAAATGGCCTCCTTGACTCCGCGCTCAAACCAGCATTCTTCCCTGTTCAGGATGTGTACATCCTCATCGTTGAAAGAGTGTCCACTGGCCTGTAGGTGTAAATAAACTGCAGAGTCCTGGCCTGACGAGGTTGCTCTTCTGTGTTGTGCCATCCGCTTCGCCAGAGGTTGTTTGGTTTCCCCAATGTATAAATCCTGGCAATCCTCCTGGCACTTAACAGCGTACACTATGTTACCCTGTTTGTGTCGGGGGACCCGATCCTTGGGGTGGACCAGTTTTTGGCGCAGCGTGTTAAAAGCCACAGAGACCCGGTGTTTAGAAAAAATGCGTCTCAACTGTTCCGATACTCCTGACACATATGGGATCACTACAGGTTTTCGCTTGGGCAGCGGTTGTCCTTCTCTCCTGGATCGGCTGGAGCTTTCTTTAGGTGCCTTCCCAGCTTTGACAAAAGTCCAGCTGGGATAACCACATTTACTCAGGGCCTTCTTGATGTGCTGTTCTTCTGCTTCCCTGGCCGCTGTGTCAGTGGGGATGGTGTTCGCTCTGTGCTGTAGCGTCCTGATGACACCCAGTTTGTGCTCCAGTGGATGATGAGAGTCAAACCTTAGATACTGATCTGTATGTGTAGGTTTACGGTACACGTCAGCTTTTAGATGTCCCCCATTACTGATGGAAATCTCACAGTCTAAGAAGGCTAACCTGCCACTTTTCATATCCTCCCTGGTGAATTTGATGTGTTGGTCCACTGAGTTAATGTGATCCGTGAATTGTGGTACATCCTGAGATTTGATTTTCACCCAGGTGTCATCCACATATCTGAACCAATGACTTGGTGGTGTTCCAGGGTAGGATAGCAACGCCCTCTTTTCCACTTCTTCCATGTACAAATTGGCCACGATGGGTGAAACTGGGGAGCCCATGGCACACCCATGTTTCTGCCTGTAGAACTGACCCTTGTATGTGAAGTAGGTGGAATGAAGACACAGTTCCAAAAGCAAACACACTTGGTCGATGCTGAGAGTGGTCCTGTTGCTGAGGTTGGGGTCATCCTGTAATCTCTTACGGACAACCTCCAACGCTTCCATGACTGGGATGCAAGTGAAGAGAGATGTAACGTCGTACGAGATACTGGGAATTTGCATAATTATGATTAAGGAACTGACCTCACAGCCCATTGTTCCTTCAGTGGGCTGGTTTCAGTAATTATGCAAATGTACTGTCTATAAAGTTTGGGGAAACCTGCAGTCAGCTGAGACTGAAGAAGTCACTTGGATGAATGACGAAACGTTTCTCCCACAAAACGCTACGTCCAGATGAACAGAATCAACTTTTGGAGATTTACTTTCCTGGATGATTGAGAATGCATCAAGAAGTTTTGGAGACGTGTTCAGACTGTTATGTTTAACAGTCCAGATAGTTTTGTTCAGGCTGAACCTTTGTGTTGATCTGTTTGTCTGTTAGTTGGAGAAAAACCAACATGCAGCTGAGGAGAAGCTGAAGGAGGAACATCATCACCTGCAGAAGAAACATGCAGAAATCAGCAACATGAAGAAAGAAGTAAACACACACAGAGTCTTGTTTTGAACACTTCAGCACAAACACACATTCATTTACTGGGACCTCGCTCTGTCCTCAACCACAAACAAACAAACATGCAGCACATTTACATTTATTATTGATTTAATTGGCTTTTTAATCCCAAGAAAGGAGACAACCACCCAAACTGAGAAAAATCTGTCAAAACAGATTTCTATTAGAAACACAGACAAAGACTCACATCCACACAATAAGAGACAGTGGAGATGGAAATTCAAAGTTTGCTGCAAAAACCTCTGATATAATTCAGCAATCACAGAAGTTAAAGCCAAACAACCCGAACATTTCAGAGACTTTTAGAACTCTTATTTCTACGTCCTGAAAGGAAACAGAAACACACTGATAATTTTGAACAACGTGTTTTGTTCAGACTAGTTACCACTGACATCAGTTTGTACTCTATGTGATCAGGAGGAAAAATAGGAAGCAAGACGTTGAATGTGGATGAAAAAAAGAAAAAGCAGGTGGAGAAATATTTGTCTGTCATAATAATCTGCATCTGTTTTCTCTCTCAGCCAGAGACGAGCAAACACAAAACACATCCAAATTCAAAAAACAAAAGTTTCCAGGAACAGAATAAGAGCAGCTCAGCCAATCACAGCTCAGTGAGAGGTGACATCATCTTGGACAAAGTTGACAAACTTGGCCAATACATCTGTCTGAAAAACACTTCCAGTGAGGTACTGCTGCTTGCATGCTCATGAACAATGAGTACTACCTAAACACAAAAAACTTGTTTTGTGTATTCAGAAATATTTCTGAAACAACACACATTAATTATAAACACTTTGGATTTAACACACACTGAACTTTATTATTGTCTCACTCCTTTTTTCCATTCTCTTGATTCCCTTTTGTAGAATAAATTGATGGGAGATTGGGAGGTAAAACTACAGGTCAACGAAACACAACCAGTCACATACAGAGTTGAAAAAAACTTTACACTGAAAGCTGGAGAGCGACTCACTGTGAGTCTCTGTGCTACTAGATTTTTCTCCCTTATTATTACTTTTCACTTGGACATCTGTGACCTTTTTATTGGCTACATTTACAGTTACACCGAGTCGGTGCTAGGAGCCCGTATCCTGACGATGCTGAGATGGGGTGGATGGGCATGACAGACTGGGAGATTGGAGATGACCTGAAGATCAGCCTCATCAGCAACACTGGAGAAGAGCACAGACTAAAGTGATGCTTTTTACAAACAAGGCTACATCATGTGAATTCACCAGAGAGACTTGTTTGTTTTTGACAAACAAACAAGAAAACAAAAACAATATTACATTTTATATAGTTCATATAATTTTGTTTGTCAATTTAACATTTTGTATTTTTGTTGAAATAGAAATATGTAAATAAAAATGTTGATCTTCAAAAAGGATTTTTTATTCTTTGAGGTGCAACGCGAAGATGATTGTACTGCAAGGACGTGGATGAAGAATAATCTTCACTGTGTCTTTTTAAGCTGAAAATAAATGAATAAAAACCTCACAAAGAGAAACTCTCACAAGATCTGCAGAAAATAAAGAAAAACAAACAGCTACATTTTTATTGAAAATGATCAGACTGTTAGTTTTTTAACTCTGAAAAGTGATTATAATTATTATTAAAGCATAATATATCACAGTGTCTCCTCCGCAGTTGAATAACTACATTTACAAACTTTTGCTTCATTTTCTAGAACAGAAATTACACCAGTGACATTCTGAAAACTTAAAAAAGGCTTTTATGTGTTTTTATCACTCCTTAAATAAAAAAATACACTAAATAATAGATACGGAGCATCTGGCACCAGTCTACACTGTGTATCTGACCTTGGAAGTAGATGTAAGATAACATGACTGAAATGAACAAAAAATACAATGCAAAACATGATACTTTTGGACTGTGTTCTACACCAGGAGGTGTTTTTTTGGTCTGTGCTAAAATTCAAACGTATTATTAATGTTGTAACTAACATAGTCAGTGTCACCAAGGCAACAGCACTGAGTCAAAAGGAGAACAAACAACAGTTTATTGTGCTCGAGTCACGATTGGCAGAGCACTTCAAATGCTCCATAACTGATATTTTTTCTCTTTGTAAGGTGACCTTGGGTTTTAGAAAGGCACCCTCAAATAAAATGTATTATTATTACCATTATTATTATTATTATTATTAACTGCAAGATTTTGATTCTTCTCTTGAAGGAGAGCGTTCCACCAGTAAGGAGATCTGCTCAGAAGATGCTGGTTTTCTTCAGATCCATCTTTATATGGAAACAAACATTCTCACTGATGAAGTTTACCAAATCCAGATGCAGATTCTCTCTCGATGATGATCATCTGTGCATTGTTTAAATTTCCACCTCAGACATTGAACCTGACAGACTAGATTTCTCTCACTGAACTTAACTAAACAATTTTCCTGCAGCTATGTGATTTTTGTGTGAATTTTTTGGCTTTGTGTAACTCTGACTCTCCTGGAGTGAAGACATCCCAGCAGCATCAGCAGAGTTACCATCACAACAGTGAAAACAGTCCTTAAGATGACTTCAATTCGAGTCAAGCAGTCTGTGAAAGCAGCTCTGTTTTTGTGAAGGGCTCGAAAAATAAGAGAATATATCTGTTGTAACAGTGTGCCAGTATCAACAGTAGGAAATAATATGAGCAGAGACAGCTGATGACTCACCAATGTCAGACATGCTGCAGTTTTACCATACTGTATCAGATCATCATGTGTCCTGTTGCTCTGTTCATCTTAATAGAAATCAGCTTGGAGGTCAGAGGAAGATAAACTATTGATGTAAAAAGTTTTAGATCCATTAGACTCACAGAGCACTCTGCAGCCACACATGGAAACCTGAAATAAAATGTTAGATTTAAAAAATACAGCAGCAGATGTTTTCATAGAAGTGTAATTTTTTTCTTTTCATTTAATAACAGGATCCAGAGTCCACATTATTATCAACGGCTACATTCATCCTGGGGGAAAACCAGTGAACCAGTGACAGAGACCATCAGAAACCAAGCTCGGTTTCATGGAATCAGATATTTCACGAAACATCCTGCCTTTCTTTCATCACAGCTGTTCTGTGCAGATTTTCTGTTGACCCACTGAGAGAGACCTAATTTCAGAAACATCAGGAGGACTGAAGCTCACGGGGTTTAAGCAGGACTCATGATCTTCACCAGCAGCTCCCTCACAGGAAAATCTTCAGAGCTCCATGGTAGGCCCCAGAAGATGAATAAACCCAGCACTTCATGAACACTGTGATGGAGACCTTTGCTTTGTGTAATGTTAGAAGTCCTCAGATAATCCTCAGAGCCTCTGTAATTCACATAAAGATATTATATTCAGTCCTGTTGTCAGGGCAGGCGGGACGGAGTTATGTTGCAGACTGTGAGACACAGTTAATCAGTTCTTTATTAATCAACACCGGCTGCACTATATACACATGGGAGAGAAGGCCAGGGTTCCAGAGGTCCACGGGGTCAGGGGAAAACAAGATCTCCTCACACGCTCCACTCCACTCACTCCTCTCAGGAAATCCTTCGCACACAAAACTCCACGCCAAACAGCCAACACTTACGCTCAGGGGTCCAGGTGTCAGGGTATGAGACAGGTCCGGGAAATCTATACAGAGACGAGGATTCCTCCAAAGCAAGCACAAGAAATGATAGATATTTGCAGAACCGGGCATACACTATAGTTACTCAATTACTCAGTTACTCAATATTCCAGCGATGAGTAGCTCAGCCTGCCCCTGCCTTATGAAGAGTCAGCAAACAGTGAGGAATCACCTGTGATCAGCTGCAGGTGCAAGGACCAAGGGTGGGAGCTCAACCTGAGCTCCACCCAGGCAGAGCAACAGTAGCAAGAGAGCAAGAGAGGGAGAGAGACAAAACCAAAACATTTGTGACCACACTGGGCTGACCAGGGAGGCACAGAGACCATGACACCTGTAAAAAGTTTTTATTTAAATATATATTATCCTCCCTGGTTTCTCTGGTATGAATGACTCTGAATTACTTTATTGTAAATAACACACTGTTAGCAAAACACAAACAACATGTTTTGTGTATTCTAAAACAAGGTCCTTTTCACTTGTAGATACAACACAAAGATGGAAGTGACACACTTTCATTTATAAACACTTTGGATTGAACCCACACTGAACTTAACTTTATCATTGCCCCACCCCTTTTTTTCATTCTCTTTACAGGTTAAACTGATGACTGGTTAGAAGTTAAAATTAAAGGTCAGCAACATTGAACCCATCACATACAAATTTCAAGAAAACTTTACACTGAGAGCTGGAGGGGAACTCACTGTGAGTCTCTGTGTTACTAGATTTTTCTTTCAGTCTCTCTTATTATTACTTTTCACTTGGATATACGTGACCTTTTTATTGGTTACATTTACAGGTAGAAAGATGAGAAAATAGCAAGAACCCATATTCTACCAATGCTGATGTGATGTGGCTGGGCATGACCATGTGGGAGCCTGGAGACAACCTAAAGATCAACGTCATCAGCAGTACTGCAGAGTGCCACAGGCTAAAGTGATACTTACTAAAAACACGATTATATCATTTGAAATCACCGGAACTATTTTGATGAATAAAAGAAAAAAAAAGAGCAATATTACATTTTATATATTTCATATAATTTTAAGTCAGTGTAACGTTGTTTTTATGAAATTAACAATCTGTAAATAAAAGTGGTGATCTTCATAAAAGATTCATTATTCTTTGAGGTACAACATAAAAGCAGTTTTACTGCAAGGATGTAGATGAAAATCATGCTTCACTGTGTCTTTGCAAGCTGAAGATAGATAAACTCATAAGATCTTGAGAGAAAAAAGCAGCAATATGTCAGTGACCACTCAGTACTTACATTAATTATGTTATTTTTGGTTTTAGGACAGACACATTTTTTTTGGTATTGTATATCAGGAGGTGTTTTGTAAGTCAGTGTTAAAATTGAACCATGTTATTGATGTTTTATCTAACTAACACAGTTTAATTAACTAACGTCAATGTAGTTAATGTCATCAAGACAAAAGGACTGAATCAATAGAAGTTGTTGTACTTTTATTTCATGACTGGCCAATTACTTCAAGTCCTGATATGTGTTATATTCTTATTCTTCATTTGAACAAGAAAGTGTTGCACCGATAAGAAGACAGTGTCACGTTTGTTCTCTTTGGATCAGATAAATCCAGATTCTCTCTGAGCGATGATTTTTCAATAAACTTATGAAAAATTTTATTTCAATAACTTCACTAATCAATTTCTTTTATATGTGACTTTCATAAAGAGTAAAAGTTGCAGCACAAGACGCATACGTCACATTTACACACCGAAATGTGTGGTCACATTATGTGATTTCATTTTGCATATTGTACACGTCTTCAGGTGTAGTTTTATTAAAGAACGGCCTTAATTTTGTGACTTTTGTTGGAGAGCCAACATGTTGTGTGATCCCAAGTTACGCCTCAAGGGGGCACCTCCACCCTAATGAGATGGTTTAGTGTGATTCTACCGCTAGTCTTCAGATCTGGTAGAAGCGAGAGAGGAAAACACACTATCTGTCGTCCATTTCATCATTTACCTGTTTTCTCTGGACCAGATGTAATCTGTTGGCTGTCATCTTACTAGGGGTGTGTTACATAAACAGTCCTCAGGATGATGTAAATTTGTGTAAAGCATTTTGTGAAGGCAGCACTTTTTGCCAGCTGTAAGAGAATATATCTGCTCTAATACTGTGCTAATATTAATATTGTGAAATATCACTCAGCCTGCCAGCTGTCTGATGACTCACCAACATCAGCAATGCTGCACTTCATCTTCACTACTGTCCTTCATCAGCTCATGTCTCCTGTTGCACTGTTCCCTGTGAGGAGTCTTTCTTTACACAAATCAACTTGGGGTGGGAGGAAATGTTCTTGTTTCTGCAGCTCAAAGCCACACAATTCACCCTGCAGCACAGGAAAAACAGGAGTCTCTAAGACCACAGAGCCAACTGACAAAAAATAATTTTTTTTTTCAGTCATAATTTCAAAAATTGAATACGAAGACTTTTTACATAAAATTTCCAGTGACACTAAAGTTGACAGCATTGCTTCTCCTTTTTTCTAATTTCCTATCAATATTTTCTAATGTCTGCATGATAGGCCTTTTGAAATGTAAAAAAACTGTCATTTTTTTTAAATATTAATATTAATATTATTATTATTATTTGATATTATTATTTAACCTTTCCCCTTTTCAGTAGTTTTAGCATGCAGAATCATGGTGTGAAGGCTTTGTCGTACCAAGCAGTGTCATGCTGCAGTATGCTCCTGGAGCTCAATAACAGTTTCAGTGATTTTATTTTCCTCCGAGAGTCGAGTCATTCCTTTTGTGAGGGATTTTATGGACTCTCTGTTTCTCAGCATGACGTTATGTTACTGACTTAATTTGTTACACTCATGGGTTTTTAATCTATTTATTCAATGTGTATTAAATCTTTTGCAACTTTTGGAAAACACTGTTTCCAATAAGCTTAAAATATTATATATCACTGATCTGTCACACAGTTTAATCTGTATTTGTTGTTTCTCTCTCACCAACAGACAAGTAAGGCCAACAAACCACAGAGAGGTGACATCATTTTGCACGAGGTCGACAGACATGGCAACTATATCTGTATGAAAAACACTTCCAGTGAGGTACTGCTCCTTGCATGCTGATGAACAATGAGTACTACCTAAACACAAACAATCATGTAAAATGTAATCAGAAATATTTCTAAAACATGTTTTGTTGTGTATTGAGAAATATTTCTGAGATAAGGTCCTTTTCACTTATAGATACAACTCAAAGGAGTAAATGACGCACATTCACTTATAAACACTTTGGATTTACACACAATAAACTATGCCAGGAACCCACATCTTAAAAATACACACCTAAGGTGGGTGTACATGATCAGCTGCGAGCCTGAAGACAGCCTGAAGACAGATTGACCTCATCAGCAAAACTGGAAAGGAGCAGAGACTGAGTGAAAGAAACCAACTGAACTGAAATCAACTGAAGCCAACTGAAAGAAAAAAGCAAAGACTGAATACAATTACTTTTACAAGTTTAACGTCCCAGTAACAGCAACACCACGAACTTTGTGGTTTGGCAAAAACAAGTTACTACAAAAGTCAAAACATAAAGAAGATAATAAGTTTAGCTGCACGTGTGGACTGGAAGAGATAAGAGCAAACATGCAATATTATCCAACCTACAACATAGTGTCTTCCAGAAATTTGATGGTCCCAGTGATCTTGGAAACATCTTCGGCCGTCAGGGATCATCAGGAAGGTTTTTCCTCCCTTTACAGAAGCCTCAAGATTAGTTATATGATGGGTGAGGGCTCCTAGTTCCTACATATCTAGTCTCACATAAGTTTTCTAAAATGCTCTGGATTTCAGGCAAAAATGTAAAACGCATGCAGAATCCATTCTTAGTCAAGTCAAAGTTTATTTCTACAGTACATGTAAAATAACATCAGTTGACCCTAGTGCTGTACAAGCTATACAAACTACTCTACAAATAGTAACAGAAAAATTGAATAATTGTATAATACATTGTAAATTACATTTTAAATAGCAGTCATTAATGTGACAATAAATATACACTAAAAATGAAAACCATAAACCATAATTATAAAACATAAACTTCAATTAACTAGAAAACAAAATGCAAGTAAATGTGACTGGTTGGAAAATTAAAAACTGCATGATCATGATCACACCTGCATTGACCGCCCTAAACTGGGTTCCAGACCATGTCAGGATCCAGTTTAAAACTTCATTGCTTGCTTTTAAGAGTCTCAGTGGTTTGGCGCCACACTGCTAAAATTAACTTTTCCAACTCTAAGCTCCTATCAGATTCCTCAAGTCTACAAACTAACGTGGATCCACGCTCAAAAGTGAAGGTGATTGCACAGCTTCTAATCTTTGGAATCACAGCGGCCCAATCACTCTGTTATTTTAAACCACCATTAAAATATATTCGTTCTTGCTTACTTTTGGTTCTAGTTGAGCAGCATGTCCTGGTTTCTTTTCTCTCAGAAAGTGATTGGAGGTTTCCCAGCATGCTCTGAAATAAAATGTCCGAGTCACTGTATATTTCACATTGTGTGTTTTATTTTACACAATTACTGTGTACAAGGGTATGTCTGAGTTGATGACCAGTGCTGTAACAATATAACATCAACACATTTTTATCCCAGCTCAGTTTGGTTGAGTTGTTTTTACCACTATGAGCCATATAGATGTTTATATTTTAGCTCAAGTCTAGACTTGTAAAGCTAGTCTAACTAGTAATATTCTAAAATAAATTTTAAAAATCCAGCATTAATAAACACTGAAGAAAAATGTCTCATGTTTGTAGTCACATGACCAGATTCCAAACCTGTAACTGTCAGAACAGCAGAGGCTGCTGCATTAATTCAAGCATATATATAGCAGGTTTGGGTTAACAGACATATGCTGGCTAACATAACCTGGTTTTATTGCTGGTTGTCCAAAGTTATTGTTTTCTTTTTTTGTTTTTTTTGTTTTTGTTTTTCTAGCAAGCAACAGATGTTGCTGTAGCAGGATGAGAGCTAGATAAATCCCACTGCATTGGTTTAAACAGTAAAGTCAGCAGAGTCATATAATTACATCTATACTCGCAACAGTTAATAACTCTGTCACGACCGGGGCAGCAGTCGTGTGGTGTGTGGGGAAAAAGGACTCGAACGCTGGCACTTACTGAGATGCTAGGGAGATTTATTATAAATGACGGAACACAAAACAGGGATGGCAAAAACAGAACTTAGGAAAATCTAAACTGGGAGAAACTAAACTATACAATGGCAATCCTGAATACGAAGGGGATGGAGAGCGAAGGGAACACTGAGGAGGTGAAGAGCAGGGAGAATGTGAGGTAGACACGCAGACAGTTTCACGGAGACTTTCACTGATGGACCAGTAACGAGCACAGAAGTTCACACAACATAAATACACACAGAGGGACACTGGGAAATCACACACAGGTGGGAGACACAGCTGGACCTGATTAACCTGACGAGACAGGGGAAACACTAACACCAGGGACCAACAGAGGGAGCACCAACCCAGAAACCCAGAACCAGAAAATCACAAAACACAAACCATCCCAAGGCAAGAACACGAGTCCACAAATAATAATAATAATAATACTTCAAACCAAAATCACTGAGTCTGTGGACCATGACAAACTCAAAAGATTCTTGCCTTTTGTTGGCTTTGCATTTATAACAGCTGCAGCAAGAGAAATAACCATGTTTAAATATAAATAACCATTTTCCACCTCTTTCTCTTTCTTTGTTCAAACAGCATCTTTTGTGATCAGCACTCTGTCCCCCTTACTCCTGTGTGTTGCTTCTTCATACGAACACAACCAGCTCTTCTAAGATTCATTCCTGTACTTAGCTCTGTATTTATCTCTCTTGCATAGCTTAATCTAGCCTGCAAAACATGAAAGCTACACTATACAAGGCAGAGCAGCCACATGAGCTGAAGCTTTAAAATTAAAAAACAAAACAAAAAAACAAAACAAAACAAAACAAAACAAAAACTTCAGATGTTTGATGACAAGCAGGAGAGGTTGGTCCATACTGACCAGAAAATAACTGGAC
Organism: Oreochromis aureus; assembly: GCF_013358895.1. Classification (NCBI taxonomy): domain Eukaryota; kingdom Metazoa; phylum Chordata; class Actinopteri; order Cichliformes; family Cichlidae; genus Oreochromis; species Oreochromis aureus. The sequence goes on along the minus strand of NC_052944.1, from coordinate 52,182,693 downwards.
AACCTCTGATTTGATGAAGCTTACATACTGGTACACAGTGGTTTGTTTTTTTTTTTTTATTATAGCATTTTATTGTCTAAAGGTTTTTAGAAAAAGCCCAGGTCCTGAGTCTGAGGTTTTTGGTCCACGATGTAATTCAATGACTTGTTTACAAAGAATGAAGAGCCTCTATGATATTGTTATTGAAGGTAAGAGAGTTCTGCGTTGTCATTCAAAAGAATGCAAGTTTAAGGCACTTCCATGTTGAATTCACAATTCAGACCAGGAATCTCCATATTCTATACTGTGTTCTAACTATAACTTATAATTTGTGCAACTGTTTTACACAGTTTCTGAATCACCATCTATATCTTGCATAAGAACTTTCATAAGAAAAATCCGTGTTATCCTCTGACAAGTCTTCTGGCACACTGTCCTAAAACCTCACTGAAACTTGAAAACACCTCTTGGAACCTCTCTTACAGCATCTGCAAGCTTTTTCCAAAGAGGGAAAAAAGCCCCGACTGCCCTTTTTCACATGAACTGCTGACTAGAAAAAAAAACACTGTCACCGTGCCACCGATGCAACATGAATTCAGGACACTCGAGTTCACTCATCATCTCCTCCACTGTCTGAGACACAGCCTCAGCCATTTGTACAGTCTGCAGTAAAAATAAAAAAAAAAAGGCAAAATAGCCAAACAGGATATTAGTTTTATATAAGATAAGATAACCTTTATTAGTCCCACACGTGGGAAATTTGCTTTGTTACAGCAGAAAGTGGACAATGCAAAGTTACATAGCAAAAATTAGAAAAACACTGGAACAGGATAAGAATATGACTATTGAAGCGAGATCGATCAACTGTAGACCAGACAACAAACGACGGAGGCCCAGAAAAGTACAATCAAACGATGAGTTTATTGACAACGGAGAACAACCGTCAGCATATGGCTTATTTGCTCTGACAAAAATACACTGAGTTCTGGTTTTATAGCATAGAGGATCACACCCCCACATACACGTCAATACAGGTCAAAAATACATTATGTCCAGTCATTGTTTACAGACAAGGGTACATTTTGTACATCTCTAATAACTATAAACAGACATATAACTTCTCTTTTTGATAACACCTTCCTTTTAAGGTAATAACTTCAAGCTTCAGGGCCTCTAAGGGCTAATAATGGACCCTCGTCCTCAATCACTAAGTAGACTGAATTGGCGCAGGTCTCAAATAAGAAGCAGAAGACACTTGGGCCTTCGCTCAGGCCTGCTACTAGATTTATGTGTATTGTAAGCATGCATGCAATTAACCTGCTATGTTCTCATCTTCCCTCAACATGTATCACCTGGACACTCTCACCAGTGAAGCTTAAAACCCTCTTGGATAGAACATCAACTCTAAACAAGCACAGATATGCAATGTGTATAAACTGATCATAACTACACCTGTGAATAGAAAGGTCAATGTGATGACAAACATATTCAATGCAATATGAACCCTGTAAACAATATTACTGATAAAATAATACTATAGAACATGTTATTAATGCATTTATCATAAGGCAGAGTATATGGCAGTAATAAAAGAATCTCTGAATCCCAACACTATTCAAATCTGATATTGAGTTGTCTGGTCATTGCCTTTATGTATCCTTGATATGTCTTTTGTTTAGATCCAATATCATAGATTTGTTATTTTAAAAGCCAGTATGGACATGATGATCCGTGACAGAGCAGAATGGAGCATTATCCAAAAGTCAGGCTTCTGAACTAAATACAGCTAACCATTATCAGATTTCATCATGTACTTTGTTGTAAGGGCACAACGAGAAAGGTAGTTATTAACCGTTTCGACTTCCTCCCTTGCAGCACACGCTTGATTTTTGCTACTCCAGATTATCTAATAAATAATTGAGAACCAATGCGAAACCAGTATTTACTATAACATTAATATAAAATCAATTTCAAATACTATGGTAAAGATGTGTAGCACCTCATACTTGGTATGCCGTCCAAGAGGTCTGCAGAGCAAAAATGAGTTCCAAGATGAAAACAACTGTTTTCATGTTGTTCTGCCATCTATTCGTGACCTCAAGCTAAAGTGTACTTAGGTTCTGCAGTAGGACAATGATCCAATACATACCAGCAAGTGCACCTGCACATCACCAATGTCAGAGCATTAAGTATTACCACACACTCTTTAAGACACAACATAAACTGAATAAATCATGGTAACATAATCATTTATATATGTATATAAAGTGTTAAAGGGGCACAAGTCAGATTCAAATTCAGTTCTAGGAGAAAAAAAATACTACTTCTAATATAACGAAGTATATAGTTTTTGTAACGGTCTGCGGGAGCAGACTGTGTGAAGTGTGAATTGTGGACCCAAACACAGACACAAAGGGACGTGGAACTTGACTCGAATGTTAAGCAGAAGACAAGCCTTTATTACGGCTGATTGCAAGAAAACAAAAACAAGGCAACAAGAGCTGTGGCGAAAACTAAACAGAACCTAAACTGGAAACACTAGGAAAGACTATGAACTAGTATGAACATGATTTTGCACTGGGGCATGAGCGGAACTATGACACCAAAAAACATGAACTAGAAATGTGAACGTCCACAGAACAAAAACCATGAAAACTTTGACGAGATGGGTGGTAACACAGATGATCCGACAAAGACTGAATGACACACAGAGACTAAATACACACAGGAGGTGATTAGGGCAAGTGGAAACAGCTGAGGAAACAGCTGACATAATTAAACATAATGACACCACAGGGGAAGAGTAAAACTAAGAACACTGAACATGGAAACACCAAAATTTTCAAAATAACACAGGAAAACACAACGAGGCGCCTACATGACACAAGCTTGACAACATGAAACACGCAGACATGAAAAATAACAGGTTAAGACATACGAACCAACAAGAGAGACTTAAACACAGGCGGTGATGACACAAAGGGATCTAATAAACAGAAAACTAAAACTGAGCAACCCAGGAGCGTAAGATGACTAGAAGTACTTAACATAAACAATGAATAACAAAATACAAGGAAACTCAAATCCAAACTAATAACAGCCTGTCACAAGCTGGAAACAAGAACTCAAGAGCAGACTTAATTGCTCAAAATATTTACAACATTTATTGAAATGGAAAATCAACTTAAACAAGGGCTTGGCCTAACAGAAACTAGACACAGGAACTGAGGGAAACCGGAGGATGGGGAGATGGACGCAGAACACAAGGAGAGCACAGGCTGGAACTTCTGCAACAGAGGAGAGAGGTTTGACTGGTCTGGGAAATGAATAAAGGGCAGAGGTAAATGGTACTGGTGGAGAGTTTTGTGCTTAGTTGAAAACACAGGCTAGCAGGTGGAGGAGGGGTTGCCGTGGGAGCGTCTAAGGGATGGATGTGAGAAAGCTGATCCAGGTTCCAGGGTGTCCAGGGTAGAGAGATCCACCGTTGGTACATGGGCAGGAGGGCAGGCCAAGGAAATGGTGAGTATGTAGTCCAAGGTTTGCAGGTAGACTGGAGAACGAAGTGGAGATTGAACCAGCGCTGCTGACAAGCACGACGGGTGATGTGTCTGGAGAAAACTGAAGACAGAGAACACATTAATCCAAAATCTAGGCGGATGGATGCCAAACACAGGGATGGCCGAGTTTACCACTAGTGGTAGCAGGACAAACTGGAGGAGAGTGGCAGGCAGCACTGGTTTAAAACCCTCCAGGTGAAGGCCCGGAAATTGGAAACAGGTGAAGAGCTGACCAACTCCACCCCAGGGGACGGGCAACAGGAACCTGGGTCACACCCGACCAGACACTCCCATGGCATATTGCACAGCCGCAACAAGAACTTAACATACCTTCTATATACCTAAGGAAAGAAATATAATGATAAACTCGAAGTGCTGGGTCACAGACCCAGCCCCTAACAGTTGTAGCAAAACTAATGGAAAGTAATCTTGTATCATACTGGACATAATTATCATGCACATAAATGAGATGGCTCAGGAAAAGTCTTGAGCAATGCATACAACACAAAGTACATAAATTATGTTTATTTTAACATAGGCATGTTTTACGTTTTAGTCATATACTGTTATGGTTAAGGTTAGAGTTACTGCTGGTCTCCTAGCATATGATTGTCTAACAAATAAAGTTGTCAGTTTTTGCTGCTCGTATGCTGATCTGACGATGTATGTTAACTTGACAGAACATCAAGCCGCAGCATGTTGAAAATACAACTTTAAGCTATATAATCATTTTTAAATTGTGTTGATAAGCCAAGTAAAACTAGACTTATCAATCAATCAATCAATCAATCAATCAATCTTTATTTATAAAGCACTTTTCATACAGGAATGTAGCACAAAGTACTTTACATGGTTAAGCACTTTGTTTATTGTTTATGAAAAACAATTTATGGCATGCTATTTCCTGAATACTAACTTTATGTTTACTGTAGGAAGAAACTGTATAAACCGGATTTTCTGAGGAAAGTGATGACTCTTGCCCTCGCTGATGCGACTACTGAATATCACAGATGCTGGCCAGAAAGCCACGAAATGTAGCATGAAATGTGAACTCTGTCTCCAAGTGGACAGCAAGCGTGATACTGTGTCAGTCCTGTGATGAGCCTCTCTGTTTTGTGGTGAACAGAAACAATGTTTTGGAGTGGCACAAATAATTTTTGTGGCATCTTATTGTGACTCCTGATTATTTTTGTAAACCTGAGGTTTTTGACATTTGCAGATATGATGCAGGCTCTTTAGTGCAGTGGATAGAGTTTACATTTATTCAAGTTCGCAAACCTTTTCTTTCTCTTATTTCTCAGTTTCTGCTACCTTTCAATCTCTCAAGTTAATCACCTTCCTAACATATCAGAATATGAGGTTTTCTGCAGACCTATCAACAATTCCATGAGATTTGACCTCTTTCTCTTAAGGCGGAAAGACGGCAAACAAACACTGCTTTTGTTCATTTGACTTTTTATTGCAGTTTTATTTGTTTTATAACAGTGATCAGTTACCTCGCAACGGGCTCAAAGTTCAAAGTACTTCACGATTTCATACGAACACCTACAGAAATGAGTGCAACACAATGCAGCAGGTATGTTGGAATTTAATTAGATTTTTTCATGTCTAAGTTATATCTAATGACAGTACCATCTCATACAAAAACACTGACTATATCTTCAAGTGCAGAATAGGAGGTCTACATTTAGAGCTAAGTATGGAGTAATTTCTGTTTGTAACTGCAGAAAAGCTGAAATGTTTTACATGTCGGCTAACTGGCTAATTGTTATCTAATCCATACCTTTTCAGTGTTTAATATGTGTTTAATATCTGACTTTACATTTTTTCATTTACAAATATTAAAATTTTGAATTGGTAACAGAGAATATCAAAGAACAGGTTGTATTTTATATATTGTAACTTAATAATTTCATAATGTTGACATAAGTATAACAATTTAAATTCATAATAGAATAATGAAGCGAAAGTATTGGTTAATGCATGTTTAAGGACGCAGACATTTGAATTGAATGTGAAAGTATGAGACTGACTCGCCATGTTTTATTGTTTTATTAGTAACACTTTCTTTGTATTATTTATTTTATTTTCATTTTCATTTTCAGAGCTGCATAATTCATCAGATGGCTGGATTATCCTTTTATTCTCTTAGAAACTGTATTCTGGTTGTCCCTCTTCTTGTACATTTTTGTAGGTACTGTTCAGTATAAGATCACAGTTATTGTTTGTGTGTGTGTGTGTGTGTGTCAGTTTATAAAATCATTTGCTCAAACTGTCAAATTTACTGATGTGGTACTTATATTAGTATTAGAACTTGCTTAGTTTTCGTTTTTTTCTCTACCCTGACAAAAAGTTTAGTTTTACTTCTCAATGTTCTTTTTAATTCTTAAAAGCTGTAACTTTAGTTACCACACCTTAATGATGTGTCTAGATTATAACTGAATGTGTAAGTATTAGATTACATTTCACAATTAAAACATGCAGAAGTTAAATATTTGCAGGGAAGTACCACATTTTTTATAAAGTGAGATTGTGAGGAAATGTCAGTCAGGAAAACAAGAAAAAAAATCCTTTCATTGACATTCAGGGGATTTCTTAGAAGTTCTCATTCATAAATGAATTGATAGACTGATCTTTTCTTCTCAGGTCAGTCTCGCTTAATTGGTCCAAATCAGCCAATTATTGCAACAGCTGGGGAAGACATCACTTTGCCATGTCACCTGGTACCAGGAGAAAATGTTGCTGAAATGACATTTGAGTGGACAAGAACCGACCTGGACCCCAGATTTGTGTTTCTGTGGCGTGCAGGTCAGGACCTCATAAGTGTGAAAAACCCGTCCTACATAGGTCGATCATCATTGTTCACTGATGAGCTGAAACATGGAAACATTTCACTGAAACTGTCCAAAGTAAAACCTGCAGATGAGGGCAGATACAGATGTTACATCCCAGAGAAGGATGAAGAAGCTTTTGTTGATGTTGTGGTCGGTAAGTGAATGAATTAAATATGTGACTACAGTGCAGTTTGGATTAGTATTTGCAGCAAGTTTGGTCAAATCAAAACTCCTTTTAGATATTGATTCAACCAGTGGGTTACAACAGCTTGGAAACTGCAGTCTGTATCAGATTCAAATATTACCTTTGCATTTTTAGTGATCTGCATTACTGATCAGCATTTTAAATTCTACATTTCATCCAGCATCAGGTGCTGTCTCCTCACCTGTCATCAGCTTAGGAGGGATTGACAGAGACAAGACAGGAGTGATGTTAGAGTGTAAATCTGCAGGTTGGCACCCAAAGCCTGAGCTGCTGTGGTTGGACGGTGAGGGAAACCTCCTCTCTGCTGGACCTACAGAGACCCTCAGAGGTCCTGATGACCTCTATACTGTCAGCAGCAGAGTGACTGTGGACAAGAGACACAGCAACAACATCACCTGCAGAGTCCAACAGAGGAACACCAACCAGAGCAGAGAGACACACATACATGTTCCAGGTAAATGTTGTTTATAAAATGTATAATGTGCTCAATTTTGGTTTGACTAAATCAAAATCTATTAAAATAATACGTAATTCTGTTTTTATTATTTCAGATGATTTCTTCAAGCTGACATGCAGTTCTTCTGCTCCCACCAATATTGGTTTGGCTGTTAGTTTGGCTGTAAACATCGTCTTGATTTTAATTGGAGTTTTTTTCATCTGGAGGCAAAACAAAACGAGTAAGACACAAATTAATTTATCATGTTGTCTAAATTACAACCTAAATTTACTCTCATAGGTTTTAAACGAACAGACATGCAAAGTTGTCAGAATGACCCTTGTTTTTGTTTGTTTTTTTCTTCTAAACTTCTTTCTGTTTTGTTTTATTGGAAGAAATCTTACAGCATATGTAATGAATTCATTTTAAAATGAGCTGATAATGTGCTGTGTTACCTTTCTGAAGCCCAGGAGGACATCATATTGACTTTCTTTTCTAAACTTTTAACAGATGTCAGGACACCCCAGTGCTTACGAAAAAAACAAGAAACAACAAATCGCTCTAAAAGAGGCAAAACTGAAACACACCAAGAGCAGGAAACGAGCTTGATGCAGGACAATGTGCCAGTGAGTGATATGAAAGAATCAGACAAGAAAACATGTTTGAAATATAAAATTACAAGATTTTATGTATATGGGGAAAATAATGTGTGGAATGAAAATAGAGACATTTTAAAGAAAAGAAAGTAAATTTTACTAACAGTAAAATGAAAATATAACAGTTCAAAATATTTTCGATCTCCACTGATCTGTCTCTCTCTCTCTCTCGCCCTCTCTCTCACACATACACACACTAATCTGTATATGTTGTCTCTCTCAGCCAGAGATGAGCAAATTTGAACCACAGCCTGAGAAATCTCAGACAAGTTTCAAGGAAAACCATAAGAGTGGTTCAGTCAATCACAGCTCAAAGAGAGGTGACATCATTTTGGACAAGGTCGAGAGATGTGGCAACTATATCTGTCTGAGAAACACTTCCAGTGAGGTACTGCTGCTTGCTTGCTGATGAACAACTACCTAAACACAAACAACAGGTTTTGTGTTTTCAAAAATATTTTTGAGATAAGGTCCTTTTCACTTGTAGATACAACTGAAAGACGTAAATGACACACATTCACTTATAAACACTTTGGATTTCACACAATGAACTTTATTATTGCCTCATTCCCCCTTTCCCCTGTTTTTCATTCTCTTGATCTCTCTTTTACAGGATAAATTGATGTCAGGTTGGGAGTTAAAACTACAGATCCACAACAGAGAACCCATCACATACACATTTAAAGAAAACTTTACACTGAAAGCTGGAGAAGGACTCACTGTGAGTCTCTGTGTTATTAGATTCTTGTTTCAGTCTGTTTTATTATTACTTTTACTTGGACATCTGTGACATTTTTATTGGCTACATTTACAGTTACACCGAAAAGGTGGCCAGAACCCAAATCCTGACAATGTTGATGTGATGTGGTTGGACATGATCGAATGGGCCTCTGGAGACCGTGTGAAGATCAGTCTCATCAGCAACACTGGAAAAGAGCACAGACTAAAGTGATGATTAGTAAAAACAGACTATATCATGTGAATTCATCAGAATTACTTTTTTATGAGTAATACAAATTTCATATGATGTTGAGTAAATTTACCATTTTTATTTAACTAAAAACTTTAAATAAAAAAAGTAAAATCTTCAAAAAGGATTTGGATTTTCATTTAGATACATCGGAAAAGTATTGAATGTTTTATATCAGTTACTGATGGCACTACTGACGACATGTTGCTGCATCGATTTCTAGTTTCTTTTTCTTTTTCTCTCTCAGATTTTCAGCTTCACCTTTTTTTTGTTTTAGCTTTTCTTTGTCCATCTGTGTCAACCACTTCATCCACACTAAACTCTGTTCTACAAGGTATGAGTAAACATACCTTGTGCTTAATCAAAAACCCAAATTTTATCTATTTCAATACCGTGAACATGTGCTTCTGTTTCAGTAGTACAAGGAAGCAACTGATTCACTGTCCAGTGTTCACACGGGAAATGACATCAGGGTTTCAACCATGTTTGCTGGGATTGTAAAAATTTTGATGAGATTTCAATTTTTAAGCCCCTTTCTATTTAAATATTGTTTTTTTTTTTTATTATTTTAATAGAGAGATACAATTTTGTTGCATAATGACTCTCAATCCTTAAAAAAAGCATATCTCTTCTTTGATATCTCCTTCACTCTCTTTTCATTTGCTGCTTGAGGAAAATTTTTCTTTTTGAACTTTTTCTCTTTATGTGAAAGATCAGTAGTGAATGATAGAGAGGAAAGAGCAGAAGACTTGCCGCAAAGGCCCACAGTCTCCACTCAAACCCAGCCTGCTGCATCTCAGCCATAAGCCATATGAACGTCTTTTCAGTCAGTCAGCTGAACTGGCCACCAGTAAAGAATTCAAGTCACGATTCAGCTCCTGCAGGACAATCAAAGAAGGGAGCACACTGAGAGGAAGGAAGAGACTCTGGACAGTCAGTTGGAATCAAACACGATTCATTTTTATGGTTAGATAAATGACCAACCCTGAGATTGCTAACAGGTTATGTGATTTCTTTTCCATCTTATTGGAACTTATCTTAAAATATGTGCATTACAGTCTATTAATTGTTTCTGTGTCATTAAACAAGAAAAAAGCACACTGTTCAATTTGCATCAAAGTAAAAGTTTTTTACAACATGATTTTTTATACAACGTAAAAAAAAAAATGTCTTCTAGAATGTCAACCACTAATAATTACTGCCTTCATGATACAGTTTTTTGTTTTTTTCTACTGTGAGTTAAACAGTTTGTAAGGCAACACTTCTCCAAGTACTGGAGCGCAGCTTTTATAAAAGTGTGTCATTACTCTCTTAAAATGAGCATTCTCCAAATGTCTTTCTACCTGCAGCTAGAACACAAATAATATTCATACCAAACAGCTTTGGGAGGTAAGACAAAAAAATGAAGCAGCTGAGAGTGAAGAGGGGAACATGAGAGATCTAAAAATCCAAGTCCCAAAATACAGAAGGGTCCTGTCACCATTGTAAACTTTTTGAATTTTGAAGACATACATAAGGGTAAAGCAAGCTCGCATGCTGGAGTGTGACAGTTATTGGAGAGCCAGTCAATAATCCATGATAAACAGTCAGCCAGGGTGGACAAAGAGGGAGTGTAACTATTTATTACAGTGGATGCTGATTTAGTTCATCTTACCATAGTACTCTATCTCTCTATGTTTCTTTGTTTGGTTGCGCAGCTCCTTGTACATGATGAGGGGTTGCACAACCAAACTCAGCACACAAGTACATCTTAGACCCCTGAAACTTTTAATGTTATAATGTGAAATTCTGACTACACCCATGCATAAGCTACATAAGCTAGAAGTGCTACATAAGCACTTGTTTTACCTTATTTATTATTTTCAATGCTCAGGGTTAAGTTTATTCTTTATTTTAGTTAGTTGTTTATGTAGTTGTGTGAAGGGAACTTCCAAAGTAAGAATTTCATTGCTCTGCATAACCATTTGTGTTTTGCTGTGTATATGACAATAAACCTCTTGAATCTTACCTAGCAACCACCTACCTACAGGCTAAAATGACCTAGTTTAACATTCATGCACCTGTAATACTTAAAGAAGATACCATTTTAATCTCATGGCCAAGAGTAAAAACAGGCCAAGTAGTGTTGGAGCACAATCATGTCCAAGTAATAACTGTATTTTAGAAACCTCCTCCCTTTCCTGTGATTATGTCTTATAACCAAATAGTGAAAGGTTCTTCTGCTGACTGGGCAGTTGTGTATATTCAATGTAATGCAATTAAATGGGGAAACAAATTATTTGTGCAAAGATCTTTGCACAAATTAATGAAATTGTGATGGAAATTTTACCACATGCATAATAAAAATAAAAAATAAAGAGTAAAGCCACAGTCTGCAGGATATTTGACAAATAACAAACAAGTATAGAATTCTATGCAGGAACAAGTTATCCACCTACCGCCATTACAGAATACAATAAGACTATTCCATGCAAAGATTATATCAGTTTTATTCTATACAATATTAGTCCAGAATAACATTTCTGTAGAGAAAGTCAAGTTGGTTTTTTGCATGACTTTTATATTAGTTACAGTGTTGATAGAATTACTAATGATATGAAACAGAAAAGACCTTGATAATGAGGGCAGCATGCGGCTACCAACAATGTGATGCTCATGCCCTACTGGAGTAAGCAATGCATCTTATACGACATCACACACTGTGGACACACTGACCACAAGCAACATGTTCTCTACATTTCATTTGTTTTCTTCTCTTTTATTACTTGTACAAGGTCAGTACGTGGACTCATGCTACTCTTTAATCATATCACTGTGACACTGGCACTGAGGTACTTTTAATGAACTAAAAATACACATATGAGAGAGTGCAGGAATTCATATATTTATAAGAGACATAAAAAACTAAGAAAAGTAAAAATGAAGTTAGTTAAAAACAGCAAACGAAAGACTGACATTGTGTTTGAGAGAAGTGCAAATTGCATTAATAAATAATATGTACACTAAAGATCAAATAATCTTATACACATTTTGTTCATATTTTACCAGTTTATATACTGTTGTACATGTGTATATAATGTATTTTTAATCTATTATGTTTATAAATGTAAAGAAGACAAAGGGAGACCAAACATTAGCTCATGTTTAAACAGGGAAGGATTATTCATTGAATTATTTATGCGCATATTTAAGGAGACTATTACTATTATTAAAACTAAACATTTTAAAACTGACTCAAAATAAACTGAATTTATAAAGAAACAATAAAATATTCAATTATGACATATTCAAATGGTTTATCAGATGTGGATGTGCTGCTTGGGGAGATGGTGTGCCTCTCCTAGATTTGTGTGTTGCACAGAAAAGGCATGGCTGGCAAAGCTTTTGTGCAAGTAGTGAAGCCTTTAGTGAAACAGTCCTGTTAAATTGGGTCAACCACTCACCCAGCTGAGAGATGGTCAAAACGATAGGTCCATTTAGCAAAATAAGAAAAAAAAATGTTTCAGCAAACACGACAGGCTTTTCTTTTACAGTTTATCAGCATCAGTGTGGAAAACTGTTGCATAGCTGTGAGGGAAGCTGGTATATTAATGTCAATAAGAAGCTCCTGCCACCCAGCTCCTGCATTCCCCATTTAGCATAGCCACACAATTATTCTCTACCACTTCATCAGCAGCAGAGTCCATTGTGGCTTTTTCAGCTGCAGCAGCAGCTGAGACACAGTGAGAACTCTGATCTGAAAATCTGTTCATGAGTAAAGTGGACTAAAATGGGTTGTTTTTTTTTTGTTTTTTTGCAAACTACCAGTTTGCTTGTAAATAGATAATTGTGAATATTACACTGTATATATTGAGCTCAGCAGTAGTAATAGTAGGAGTGTGACAGTAGAAGCAGTTACAATTTTTGATATGTTATGAATTGCTTCAGCAAACTTGGGGGAGAGTGAACTGTCCTAAGCTGTGATCACATGACCTTAAGATGTAATATATTACATTATCATCATTTATATTATTTGGATGTCAAATTATTACAGGTGAAAACACCTGTAATGGAAACCACTGAAAATAGAAGTAAAATACAAGTGCTGTGTAATCTCACATTGTGGTTCCTATTAAAAGACAACATTTTGCCAAGCAGTGCTCCTCATGATAGTTTGCACAAGGTCACTGCTTCACTTGAGGTTTGCAGATGAATTATTTTATGACACCAATCTGTTACCTGGCAACACTGTCAAAGTTCACTTCTTCACTTAAACATGACTGTTTTCAATGAGAAAAAAACATCATTCTATGTGAATTCTGTGCTATTTGAACGTTTTCATTAGGAAAATTGTGACACAATACTTACTATAAAAACTAAATCCAGTGCATGAAACTCTGCTGATAAACAGAGCAATTGAGTATTTTGAGCCTGTTAATTATTTACAGATAGTCTGTTTATTTTAAAGGATGGGCTACATGCAACATGTGCGTCAGCCTGTCACATTAATATTGGTTTCATATTATTTCATGCATTGTTTTTAAAGTGGGTCTGCATTCAGAGCTCTCTTTATTTTCTTATTCTTTTCTTCTTGTACTTTGTGCAAAACCCTCTTATTTTTAACAACAACTCAAGAGGTTAGTCAGTGCGGCTAAAACCTGGCCAGGAAATGCAGTTTGTCCTCTTTAAGAACACTGCAGGCTCCGTAGATACCTATCAATGATTTACACACTGTGATGAGATAATGGACAGCGGCATTCAGGTATGTATTTGTTTGTTTAGTGTTATCTAAAATTTATTTTAGAACTTAACTTCACAGAAAATATCACTTTGAGACTGTTCTGTGGTGTCTTAATTTAAAAGCATACTGGTGATTATCAGCTGTTATTTATGTATAATTGACACCGGACTGTGTCACATGAAAGGTTTTATTGTTCACTATAATATTCAAAAGACGTCAGCAGAAGTTTTTACGACCCTTTGGGAGATTTTTCAAAATCTTAACACGACAAAAGTAATTTTATACACGGTGACTATTAATAAAGAAAGGATCGACAGCAACACGATGAGAAAAACTGGAACAGAAGCGAAAGCTTAAAGCCACGACACATTAGCATTTATAGCAGTGACATCACCATGACGTTGGAATACATCACGGATCAGTTGGCTGTGGTCGCGAGGTCTCAGAATCTGCTCTGTGAGCAAAAGAGTGACAAGATCTCGGATTCGAAGGTAAATAACATCATGGAAAAACTCGCAGCTATCCAACGGATGATGGAGGGACCAGTGTCGGAGTGCTAAAAGAAACAGCTCGAAATTCTCATGAGTTGGTTGGAAGACAATTGCTATCATAATCTGGCTACCCCTCCGGCGCCAGCTGCGGGCTCAAGGCTGGAGCCGATCAAAACAATCCCTGATAACGACTATGTTGAGACTGTTCCTTCCCATCCCATGCAAGGCCACCTGGGTTGGCTGGTAGACTGTTTACTTAGCCTGGCAGGGCGAAGGACACTGTCTCAGCTGAACTCTGGACACGCACACACATACATATACTGATACTGATAAGCACTCACCGACGCATCACCCTCCCTACCCCGGATCCAACGCCACCTCCAACGCTTACCTCCCCTCTGATGTGGACATCGGGTCAGCTTGAGGCGCAGTCGAACGATTGCAGCGGTCCCAGATCAGATGTACACACTGGAACTCTTTCCCATGTTGCTCGTCTGTGTTTTATTGTGCTATGGTGTGTTGATATCTGTCCATTCCTGTATTATCCTTTTGTGTTACACATTTCGATGTTTTTTCCTCGCTACCTAGCCTGACCTGTCTCCCCAATGTGATGTTGTGTAATGTATGTACAGTCGGCAAGGTCTGTCATCTCGGTTGCGGGCAAAAGACCTGCAACTGACAAATAAAGGCTATCTCATCTCATCATCTCATGACAGTAAAATGACCAATTGAAAAGCTTTGTTCACCTTCAAGTTGCTTAGGTTAGGAAAGTTTTGAACTTTGTCTGCAGACGAGTGCTATGTTTTTCTAGTTAATTTTGTGTCACTCAAGCTGAAACCTCTCTTGTCTCGTTCTCTCTTTGTTTTTTTAATTGTCTTTTTACTTTCAGTCATCTTCGGTTCTTTTCCAAATGGACAGTCTTCGCATTACGTCTCAGTCCCGAATTCTCACTGTACTGCTTTTTCATTTTTTCTTAATACACATCTGCAGAGGTAAATACAACTGTGATGGCAAACACTTGAGAAATTATGAGTTACAAACAAAATAAACTGTTAGTTATATACTGTCTTATTGAAGCATGAAGTGCTACAGACCTAAAAAGAAAAGAATATAGATATGTATTTTTTAAATAACACAGAGGCTTTGGATTTCCAGGTCAACCTCCAATCTTAAAATTGGCAACACTTGGTGCTGACATCATCTTACCATGCCATGTCGACCCTACTGTATATGAAACTGACTTTACGTTGGAGTGGACACGACCTGATCTGAACCCCAGATTTGTTTATGTGTGGCGCTCCGGTCAGGAGCTTGTAGATAAAAAGCATGAATCATTTGTGGGAAGAACATCACTGTTTCCTGATGAGCTGAAACATGTCACTGAAACTCTCTAATGTGAAAATATCTGACCAGGGAACGTATAAATGTTTTATTCCAGCACTGGAAAAGAACTCATTCATTCAACTACTTGTTGGTAAGTAAATATAATTAGATTATTATGTATCTGGACAAAGGAATTAAAAAAAATGTTCCAAGATATGATTCAAGAGCACAATTCCAATATTAATTCAAAGGGATTAACAAAAGTGTTGCATTGACTGAATTATAGTCCCCAGTTTCACAGCTAGGTGAGGCCTGCTACCTGTTAATCCCTAGCAAATTGAAAGGAATTAATTTTTTTAACTGTTAGAACTTGCATTCGTTAGCTGGTGAAATTAACTCCCCATCACTCGTCTTAACTGATGATGTAAATGCTAAAACCACACTCTGCTTAAATTCAGTCAGATGCTCCAAACTAACTGACCGTGGCACAAAACCCCCTTAACCCTTTAATTAAAAGTAAAAGGCTGCACTTTAGTAACATTGTGATCATTTGATTTAAAATCTACTATTGTACTTTAAAGAGGCAACATTACAAAAACTGTTGCTGTCCAAATACTTATGGATCTGAGAGTAGGAAAGGTCTGAGTACATGTTGCAGGTTTATTTTTATACTTCAGTTTTATTCTTTGTCTTCTGCTCAGTATCAGATGCCATTTCTGTGCCTGTCATCAGTTTATCAGCCATTAACAAAGCCAGAAGTGGAGTGGTGTTACAGTGTGAGTCTGCAGGCTGGTATCCAGAGCCTGAGCTGCTGTGGTTGGACGGTGAGGGAAACCTCCTCTCTGCTGGACCTACAGAGACCCTCAGAGGTCCTGATGACCTCTATACTGTCAGCAGCAGAGTGACTGTGGAGAAGAGACACAGCAACAACATCACCTGCAGAGTCCAACAGAGGAACACCAACCAGAGCAGAGAGACACACATACATGTTCCAGGTAAACACAATTTGTAAATATGTGTCATGATGTTAACTTTGGTTTTAAGTGAGTCTAGTTTGATCAAAATGTCATTCCATTCATGTATATGCTCTCATTGCAGATGATTTCTTCCCGCTCATGTGCAGTCCTGCTGTACCCATCATTGTTTGTTTGACTGTTTGCACCATTTTAATTGTAGCAAGTGGCTTGTTTATGTTTAAATGGAGACAACCAGTAACCAGTAAGTCACAAATTAAGAACCTCATGTAAATGGGAAATTATTCTCATGTGTTTAATAGGGATTTTCAAAATGTGTAAACTAAAGTGAATCTAAATAAAAACAGATAATCTAGTTTTATTTGCTATCATCAGGGTAACTGGTTGTTAAAACCAAATCTACTGTTCTTATTTTACACAGAGACAAGGAGAAACCAGTTGGATGAAATGGAGAAGGGAGAAAAATACAGTTACTCTCAAAGGGACATAAATCAGGAAGAAAATGAGCACAAAAAACTAATGGCACATGAACCAGTGCCACCCGAAGTTTTGGAAGAAGGCGCTAACACAAGCAGTCATGTAAGAAACAGCAATGTGATCACAGGTTCAGTAAATGAAGTAAGACGCTAGAAGTGTTTCCTATGAAGCATTTAGTATTAGGAAGGGAACACAATGCTAAACACTGATAGATCTGATAACACCAAATGTGACCATGTGCAATTCTTCAGACGTGCAACAACCAAACTACTTGTTAAATTCTCCTCTCAGTGTAAATACAAAAAGAAGATCTCTAGTAATCAAGTCCAAAGGCAACTGAATTACTTCTTTATTTTTATATACATATTATTATTTTATATACATATTATATACATATTTACTTGTTTTCAGTTGCTCAGTGCAAAACATGTCGAGGATGAGGCTGTGGAAGACATGGAGAATAAAGCAGAGATGAATGAAACTGAGGAAAAACAGGTAGGTCTAAATTAAATTAATTTCAACACAAGTGTGAAATACATGACCTGTACAAAGGAAAACAACAACACCTGGATTTAACTAAGCAACGGTCACATCTGGCAAACTGTTATTTAACCTCAACTGACTGAAGTGCATTTTCTTAAACAACTGTGTTGGAAGATCCTGTGTTCCCGGAAAAGCTTACTCTAAATAGAAATTATTGACCTGCATCAAGCAAAGAAAACAACTAAGGTAAAAACAGAAACCATTAGAATTTGGTGAAAAACTGTACTTTATAAAAAATTATGACAATAGTGGTAAACAGTCATCTTCGAGGAAGAAATGTAGTCTTCAGTGATCATGATCATGGTGCACATAGTGCATGGAGTGATGTACTGTTTAGATCAACTCCTATGAGTACAGTGTTAACAGCTGGGGTTGCTTTAGTTGGTCAACTCAAGCTTCAGCAACATTCGTGAGCCATCACTTTAACAAAAATTGGACAGCACAGAGTTCAGACCTTAAGCCCAAAACTTTACACAGTGTTCTGACTCCCAACATTAATACAGGATTTTGGTGAAAAATTAATGCAACTCTAGATGGAAAAGTAACATTGTATAAGCATATCAAAAATAATCCTATGCTAAAAGCTAAAGGTGGATCAACATATTAGAATCTGTGCCCTTTGCTCTGTTGGGCCGTGCAAAAATTAAAACTGACCATTATGAGTTATTTCTGGAAAAATAACACAATTAAAAATGTGTGAATCAAAAATAACACTTTTTATGGAGACTAAAATACATTTCACACTGTTCAGTAAATGCTTGCATGTGTTTATAGTTAATCATGTAAATATTTTGTTTTCATTCACATTTGGAGGGAAACCAAGCTGCTGAATCCCAGTCATCCTGGTTTCCTTTGGTAAGCCGTAACATACAGTCACTGTTTGTTTTACATTTGTTATGCACAGAGTAATGAAAACTCCATTACTTTACAACTACTTTTAATATGATTTTCTAGCATGTTTGCTCAAAGAAAGTGTGTTACATGTCTGTTGCACTTCATCTCAGTTCAGGTATTCCTTCAAAAACCTTCAGAATACTCAGCATGGAAGGGAGGACCCTGTCAGAGAAGTCACAACTTTAAAAGAGAAGGTTAATCTTTTTTCATTATTATGTACATGCCATGTCAATGTGCTCCTGCTCTATAAAATTTTGTTCATAACTTTAGATAATACATAAATAACTCATCTTAATCTTAAAACTGAGAAATCTCCAATACGCACAACATGAAACTACAACAACAAAAAATAAACAATATGAGTTTGCATAAATTTGTGTTTAGACCTGTATGTTTCTCTTCTGGTGTTATTCAGCAGTGCGAGTCCAAAATCCATCTCAAGTCTGTCATTAAAAATCAAGGGTCTGACAAAGACTTGACTGAACTGAAAGGAGAGAATGAGCAGGTAAGAAGTACAAATACATAACGTCTTAATATATATTCATAGTTTATGCTGTCACTGTACATTCCAGATCAATTTCCAGGCCAAGAATTCCCCCATCATAAGAGCTTATGACAGCTAGTCTGTTCACTCAAAGCAGTGGTAGAAAACCTTGCATAATTAGGAATTTTGATTTCACACAATTAGTGAAACAGCAGCTCAGGTGCCTTAGTGCCTTTTCAGGTGGACAGTCTCATGGCTTCCATCAATGCACTGAACGATGAGAAACAACAACTGCAAAAGCTGCTGGAGACCAGAGAAAAAGAGGTTTATCTTAAATTCACTCAAATATAAAATACAGATGAGAAAATCTGCATATATTTTAGATGAAATGGTGATTTTAAAAGTGAAACAGTAGCTCAGGTGCCTTTGTAACTTTATCATATCCAACCCCTGTTTTAATTTCAGTTAGTGGAGAATGAATAGAAATAGTTTTATTTTGTTTAGATTATTTTGTTACATTGTAAGTACTTGGAAGGTGTATATCTTATGTCTGTTTCAAGTTGCCCTCTGACTTCTGTATGACCTCTGTTCCTTATGTGCACCATAATCATCACCCCTGTGCTGCTTTACTATTTCAGTATTTCAAGATTCAGACACGTGCAGGTTTTTAAAGTCCTGCATGTGTCTGTGTGCCTGTCTCTATGTGAAACTGGGCAAATGCCAAAGACAGACAGTTTTTGTGCCAGTGTCAAGGCCCCCGTTGAGCACCGTCACACCTGTGCCATAAAAATAAAGACATACAGATACAGATATGTCATGTATATTTATAAAATTTCAAGATTCTCTAGTTTTCATTCATTTGACCCACACTAGTGGATCTAATATCCATCTAAGGAGATACAGGTCAACTTGTTGCATCTGTAAAACAAGTATAGCATTTAAAAATATTTTTGTGTATTTTGGGTCACTATTTGAAAGTTATCAAATTTCATTATAAAAAGAATGACAATGAAGGTATTGTTACTGCTGTAACATTTGACAAAATAATCAATGTAAAGTAAAAGGTTTAATAGTGCTTTTTGTGTTTTTGTTTTGTTTTCCTTTTTTTTATTTTAAGAAATATTGTCGAGACAAATCCGTGACATACAAAAGTATGTGTCTATTATTAAGCTTACAGTAAACGATGATACCAAATTTCTAAAGACCCTTTAAGTCGCTGCCTGTTCAAACATTGCATTTTCTCTTTGTTTGTCAGGCAGAGAACCAAAAACAAGCTGATAAGAAGTTGAGTGAAGAACTGAGGGAGACACAAAAACAACTGGACAACAAGACAGAAGAAAACAAACAGATTAAAAGACATGTACACACACATCCATCAATATGTATCATTGTGTCCCATATCACACAATGTCAATGTGGTGGTGAATCACTGAGCTTCTCCATGTGCATTCACAAATATGAAGGAAATAATCCCAAGTAAACAAGGATTTTTGGATGGCTGCAAGATTTCTGTAAAGCCATCAGTATAACCATGCTCAAAACTGATGTTTTTAAAAATGATCAGTTTAACATTTTTACCAAACTAGTGTAACTCTAGTGGGATATTTCCAACTAGTTGATTCATTTTCATTGCATTAATACATTTAAAATAATATATATATATATATATATATATATATATATATATATATATATATATATATATATATATATATATATGTATATATATATCTTGTTTTTCAGGTGGACAGTCTCCTGGCTTCAATCAATAGCCTGAAAGATGAGAAACAACTGCAAAAGCTGCTGGAGACCAGAGAAAAAGAGGTTTACTTTAAACTTATTCAAATATAAAATACAGAGGAGAAAATCTGCATATATTTTAGATGAGATGGTGATTTTAAAATAAAACTTGCTGGCTTTGCTTTCATGTTCTCATTCGTATTTTTTTTTTTTTTTTAATATTTGATCCATGTGAAGAAAATTTATAGAAATATATACACCAAAGATGCACATGCTGACATTAAATTCAATTTTTTTGTCTATTAGCTGGAGAAATGGAAGGAAGCTACTAAAGGACTGAAAGAAGAGGTGGAGAAAAAGAAATCTGAAATCAGCGAGCTAAAGACCGAAGTAAACACACACGTTTTTTTTTTCTAAATCTTAAAATTTACTGGGACTTTGCCCTAAACATAATTATACAGAAACACACACACACAGCCTTGTGATAAAGAAAGTCTACCCTCTAAGATTTACCTCACAAACCAGGACATAAAAAATGATCTTAGCAGGTCTAAAAATTAAGCATACACAAACTCAGATAAAGAACAACATGGCATATTAGACTCATATAACACCCCCCACCCACATGAAGATATAAAATAGATTGTTATTGTTATATTTATTTTTTATTTTATTTATGTCTTCTCCCTTGTTAAAAGACTGGCAGCCCAGGTTTAATAGGTCATATGAAACAGAAGTGTTCTATCACTATATTGTATTTTCAATCAAGAAATTGTAATGACCCTGTAACGTCTTCTTTACAGTTCCACTTAAAATCACATATTAATTGTGATTTCAAATTAATTTTCATCTATTCATAAATAAGCTGTCTGTCTGTCCATTCTTTAACAGCTTTCTAAGCAGCTCAGCATTGAAGAGCGGAAGGAGGCGCAAACTGAATCTCAGTTGAATGAAGTCCTGATCAAGAACAAAGAGGTTAATTCACTTACAATCTTTTTTTTCTAAAAAATATGTCCCTCATAATCTAAATGTTGCAGATTTATTAAGGTCATACTGATATCATAGAAACTCAGACAACAACAAATCACTAAAACTACACATATGCACTACCATTATACAAAGAACCAATATTATTTATTCTCCTTTGAAAGAGGAGCAACATCAGGTTCTTCATTTTGCTTCATCATCTTAACAACTCACATTAAGCTTTTCCCCCTTAACTTTAGTGAAAAGTGGTTATTTGAAAGATTCATGCCAATTAGCTAAGCGGCACTCTGTCTGTTACACCTGACTCTTGCATGCACGATTTAAAATGATGAATAAATTATCCTGACCAGAGTATTATATAATGTAAATAAAGTAAAATATGCCTCTGTTGTCTTTTTTTCATCTCTTCTATTTCTCTTAGTTGACAAGGAGGCTGAAGGAGGAAATAGAAAAAAGGGAGCAAGTCAAAAAAGAAATGGAAAAGTTGAAGAATGAGCTGACCAAGGTTAATTTCATGTGCAGACTCTATTCATTCAAAGCAATCATTTCAAGCAAGCATTTCACTGAGAAATACTCAAAGTATTAAGAAAAGAATCCCTCTGCAGGAAAGAAGAAGAAAAAGAAACAGTCATTGATAAACCAAAAAACAAAACAAAAAAAATGGCATTACGGAGGAAAAATAACTTAATATTGTGTCATGTCACACCATCCAGCAATTTTGTGTAAAGATGTTTTAAACATGTATCTGTTTGTTTTTTGTCAGCTGGTAATAGAGACTGTTTTTCACAACTCTTCTATATTTTATGAAATTAAAAACTCCTGTATGCTGCCCACATGAATGACTAACTTGTGTTGTCATCCTCTCAGTTAAAGGTAGATCATTAACATTCAAGGCTGGGTAAAAATCACTGTAAGTATTTTTTCATTTTTTCAGCTTTTCTTGTTACATTATGTTTCTCTTTCTTCATAAAATTGCCTATCTGCCATTTTGTTATCTTCGTATTTAACATATTTACAGTTATGGCACTCATATCCACATGCTCTCCGCCTTTACCTGGTGTGGTTGAACCTAACCTGCCCTGGAGCTCTGAACACCATCTGCAGATCACCATCATCTTAAACAACAAACAAAACCACAACCCATTGTAATGCTTTCTAAACACTTGAATACTTACTTTCTAAATAAAAGTGAAAACTTTCTCAATCTCAAAATCTATTTTTTTAATTTAATTTTAAAACTTCTCTTTTGAAATGCCCATTTTTTATTTTTATTTTAAAACAGGTACCACCTTCTCATTTTTTGGACATTGTCAGTCACCTGGTTGCCTGTTAAAATAACAAATAGCAGGTGACTTCATGGTTTGAGAACAGGTCAAAACACTTGTGTTCATATTGTGGTTGCTCAGCTAACATTTGGTTTGATTCACCCACTGGATTACTGTGTTATTAAACCAATAATTCCATTTCAATTTATGTAAAAAATAAGGTTTTGTTTACCTAAATTCTAACTAATACAGACCAAACATGTTTCAATTTGATATTTAGATCTAGGTAAATATTATGAGCAAAAGTGCTCCTTATATTTTGTGACAAGAAGTAATTAAAAGTAATACTAATAAGTAAGATGTATGCAGAAAAGAACATATTTATCTTGAACAAAATATAAATTAAACAAGGTTACTGAACACTACTATTTGAATCTTCTTCTTCTACAGTGGCTTGCAAAAGTATTCGGCCCCCTTGAACTTTTCCACATTTTGTCACATTACAGCCACAAACATGAATCAATTTTATTGGAATTCCACGTGAAAGACCAATACAAAGTGGTGTACACGTGAGAAGTGGAACGAAAATCATACATGACTCCAAACATTTTTTACAAATAAATAACTGAAAAGTGGGGTGTGCGTAATTATTCAGCCCCCTGAGTCAATACTTTGTAGAACCACCTTTTGCTGCAATTACAGCTGCCAGTCTTTTAGGGTATGTCTCTACCAGCTTTGCACATCTACAGACTGAATCTTGCCCATTCTTCTTTGCAAAACAGCTCCAGCTCAGTCAGATTAGATGGACAGCGTTTGTGAACAGCAGTTTTCAGATCTTGCCACAGATTCTCAATTGGATTCAGATCTGGACTTTGACTGGGCCATTCTAACACATGGATATGTTTTGTTTTAAACCGTTCCATTGTTGCCCTGCCTTTATGTTTAGGGTCGTTGTCCTGCTGGAAGGTGAACCTCCGCCCCAGTCTCAAGTCTTTTGCAGACTCCAAGAGATTTTCTTCCAAGATTGCCCTGTATTTGGCTCCATCCATCTTCCCATCAACTCTGATCAGCTTCCCTGTCCCTGCTGAAGAGAAGCACCCCCAGAGCATGATGCTGCCACCACCATATTTGACAGTGGGGATGGTGTGTTCAGAGTGATGTGCAGTGTTAGTTTTCCGCCACACATAGCGTTTTGCATTTTGGCCAAAAAGTTCCATTTTGGTCTCATCTGACCAGAGCACCTTCTTCCACATGTTTGCTGTGTCCCCCACATGGCTTGTAGCAAACTGCAAACGGGACTTCTTATGGTTTTCTGTTAACAATGGCTTTCTTCTTGTCACTCTTCCATAAAGGCCAACTTTGTGCAGTGCACGACTAATAGTTGTCCTATGGACAGATTCCCCCACCTGAGCTGTAGATCTCTGCAGCTCGTCCAGAGTCACCATGGGCCTCTTGGCTGCATTTCTGATCAGCGCTCTCCTTGTTTGGCCTGTGAGTTTAGGTGGACGGCCTTGTCTCGGTAGGTTTACAGTTGTGCCATACTCCTTCCATCAGGGCCGTGCAGAGACGTTTAAAGGGGCGGGTGCTCAAAGTTAAAAAGGGGCACATTGAACCAGGCTGAATAACAACAACACACATTCATCAAGAATCTAATATGGGATCGCATCATACTATATCACTGTTGTGAGGTGGCGACAAGGTAAAGCGAACGTAGCCTATGTTTTACCTGATGGGTAAAATGTTGCTGTTGAGGGGTTTCTGCTGCTCCTGCTGCTGATAGTGCTGAAGGGCAGGGCTGTGCTGATCTGAGACTGTAGACATTAAAAAGTCCACAGGAGAGATGGTAGCTGATTAAACAAGTGTTATGAGATAATAACAAAATGCAAAGATTGGTGACAGCGCTTGGAGCCACAAGGCAACAAAAAACTGTGAGAAATAAACTAGGCTCTGCCTGTGATTCACTCTTTGCTTCTCTTCCTCCTTCATCTCCTCATCTCATATATCACTCTCAACTTGCTGTCCATCTGAGAACAAGGCACATCTTGCTATTGCAATAAACTATTATTTAATTATCCATACCTAACAACTCCTGCACTTAATCAATAATAAAATGATGACAGAAAAATTTATAGTAGCAAAACATTCCAGTTGTGCTTATTATTATTTTTATACTGGAATACCTCTCCAACAACTGGTACATGTGTTAATGTTACCTGTGCTCTTTGTAATCCAGCTGCTGAGGGATCCACTGCCTTTAGTATCCTCACACAGCTCTTACTGTTTCCTCCTCATGTCCTTACCAGCCATGTCTGGACAATGTTATATTATGAGTAATAATTTAAAAAAATCCATATACATAAAACACACACATGCACGCACACACAGTGACATTTTAGACCTTCTTCAGAATACTGTATATACTGTGGGCACAAGTTTCCATCATGGTGCTGATCCAGAATCCTTCCCTTATTATTTATTACTAGAGCTACAATAATAAAGCAATGAGGGGAAAAAAGTAATAAATGTGAAATAATGTATTTATGATGATTCCATTTGTTTCACTATCCACTCTGTGCAGGCAGAAAGCTTATTACATTTTTAAACTGTAGAGATACAATAATTTTGCTGCTGTAAAATCAGCATTTTGTCTTATTTAAAATATAAATCTAATATAATCTGTTTCTTAATGTATGTTCTTTAAAATACAGTGTGTTTTTTTAAATATTATAATTATAATAATCCATAATTATGTGGACATGCATATTAGATCATTTTAGTGAAATATAATACCCCCAGAAAGGCAGGCTGTAACTTACTTTAAAACTAAATATGTTCCCTAAAACGGTGACAGAGCTACAGACCCATGACAGCCTTACCCAGTGAGCCAGCAGCTATGACCAGCACTACTTGTGCAGTTAATAAAAACACAGGTAGTGTTTGTCGCGCTGTTACACACACAGCACGGTCGTTTGTTTCAGTTCGTCAGTTGCCACAAGACAACTTACCAACGTGTACGTAATAAGCTAACACTCCTGTGTGCTTTAGACTACAGTGTGCGCTGTACACCTACTTACTGGTTTTGTCGCATCAGTCTGTGTCTCTGAGTTAATTTGTGTTTCTCCTACAGCTCCGGACCGCAAAAAATGCGCGTGCTCTTTGTGAGCTCGTTCCCGGCTCGTAACCAGCGCGTTTTGCCGTCAAGGGCTATCATTGGTTAATGGTGATCATGTGACTAATGCAAGCCAGATCCTTTCATTTAGTAAAAATGTGATTAATAGTTAAATATTATTGTTGAGGAGCACAGACAGGATTCAGCACGCACACACACATTAAAATTAAATAAATAAATACAAATTTTTAAAAAAGTTGGCTCAACAAAAGGGCACTTTGGACACCCATCAGGAAAGGGGCAGGTGCTCAAGCCCCTCCAGCCCCCCTGCATGTGCCTGCCTTCCATTTCTGAATGATGGCTTGAACAGTGCTCAGTGGGATGTTCAAGGCTTGGGAAATCTTTTTGTAGCCTAACCCTGCTTTAAATTTCTCAGTAACTTTATCCCTGACCCAGTAGCGGTTTTAGATACGGGCGACACGGGCGGTTGCCCGGGGCGGCATCGTGGTGGGGGCGGCATCACGGGCATCGGCAAAAAAAAAAAAAAAAAAAAAATTGCTCGTACTCATGCTGCCCCAACATCATGCCAGCGCATATTGGGAATGGCATAGGCACCGATCGGTTTTCTATCGCCCATTTGCTGGGAGTAAGGGCGCCCTCCGTTATGCAGTGCGCCTGCTGCTTATGCACAGGGAGGAGAGGTCGGGGATTCTCTGGGTGGCTGGAGCAACATCTAATAACCAACTTGCAAAATAAAACAAAATAAAAACAAACCAACAACACGAAAACAGCAGACATTATGATACAGACATATAATTTGCACCAATGTTTTTTCGAAATTCAATAGGCGAAAAGTGAGCGCGAGAGCCCTCGGTGCTCCTGCTCGCTGCTGAAGTCAAAGTAAACTTTATTGTCATCTCCGCTACATACAGTCCAGTATATAGAGAGACGAGACGACGAGGCTTCAGTTACAGCAGTGCAAGTAAACAAACAACAAATATAAGAAGAGTAAGAAAATAAATATACACTTTAGGACTCGGGGTAAAGGGATCAATAACAATTTAAAATGTATATTTTATATTTTGTTGATTTAAAGTCTCACACACAACCCGTTTTTAAAGTTTAAAAAAAAGAGAAAAGAAGAGGAGGAGTGTAGCGACTTCCACAGTCGCTAGAGGCTGGGGGTGGAGCCTGCCTATTTGCCTGATGCGCTGTCAACTGTACGTAATAATGCGAGAGGTGGAATTGCTTGCTTGTTTATTAAAGTGCTTGAAAAGTTTACAGAGCAATGTGATCAGCTCGCGATTCAAACTCTTAAAACATCACAGCTCTAATGCAACAAGGGGAAACTCGTTGTGCTGCGTTCAACAAAAACTACAGCTACCCAGCCCTGCTCTGCTCTCTGTCAAAATCAAACCAGTGAAAGACAGACTGACAACGCTCTCTTAATGTCCCACGTGACTCTCGTTACACATCACCATAGCCAAACAAATGAAAACCCAGTGATCATTAAAATTCAATACATTTAATTATGGCTCCTACAAGAAGAAACGAGCAAAAGATACAGGTAAGCAGATGTGTCATTGGATAATGGCAGGTCATGTATCCTAAAACATGAAGAATCAGAATACTTTCTTAATCCCTAAGGAAATTATGTGGGTTATAGTTCCTCCAAGAAGAAATGGTAAAAATAGTAACAGTAACAGACTAAACTCCAAACAATATATACAATAATATAATATTAATTAGTCCGTGTCAATTGTTGATTTGTCCTGTTCCCATTATATGACGAATTATGATGTCTGTTTGGTAGCCGTTTGCATACTATGCATACTCTCTCTCTCATATATAGGGTCATATACAGTTAAGCCCATAATTATTCATACCCCTGCCGAATTTTGACTTAAAGTTACTTTTGTTCAACAAGCAAGTTCTTCTTTGAGCAGAAATGACACAGGTGTCTCCCCAAAGATAATAAGACGATGTACAAGAGGCATCATTGTGGAAAAAAATATTTCTCAGGTTTTATTTATATTTTAGCAAAAGGTATCATGTCCAGAATTATTCATACCCTTCTCAATAATCAATAGAAAAAAGCCTTTATTGGCTATTACAGCAATCAAACGCTTCCTATAATTGCAGACCAGCTTTTGCATGTCTCCACAGGCATTTTGCCCATTCATCTTTAGCAATGAGCTCCAAATCTTTCAGGTTGGAGGTCTTCTTGCCATCACCCTGATCTTTAGCTCCTCCACAGATTCTCAATTGGATTCAAGTCAGGACTCTGGCTGGGCCACTGCAAAACGTTAATGTTGTTGTCTGCTAACCATTTCTTCACCACGTTTGCTGTATGTTTTGGGTCATTGTCGTGCTAAAATGTCCACTGGTTCCCAAGGCCAAGTTTTTCTGCAGACTGCCTGATGTTGTTGTTGAGAATCTTCATGTATTGCTCTTTTTCATGGTGCTGTTTACTGTGATTAGGTTCCATGGTCCATTGGCTAAAAACACCCCCAAAGCATTAGGTTCCCACCACCATGTTTGACAGTGGGGATGGTGTTCTTTGGGTTGAAGGCTTCTCCATTTTTATGCCAAATGAAGGCAACATCATTGTGACCAAATAATTCAATTTTTGTTTCATCTGACCATAACACTGAAGACCAGAAACCTTCTTCTTTGTCCAGATGAGCATTTGCAAAGGCCAAATGAGCTTTGGCATGCCTTAGAAGTGCCTGGAGAAGTGACGTTTTCCTTTGTCTGCATCCGTGCAACCCAACAGTGTCCGTTGGACTGTCTGCCTTGAGACATTGCCACCAGCAGAGTCCAGATTCACCAGAATGGCCTTGGTGGTGATCCTTGGATTCTTTTTCACCTCTCTCACTATTCTCCTGGCCAACACAGGTTTCACTTTTGGCTTCCGACAACGTCCTCTGAGATTTTCCACAGTGCGGAACATCTTGTATTTTTTAATAATACTTTGCACTGTAACCACTGGAACTTGAAAACATTTGGATATGGCCTTGTAGCCCATTCCTCACTTGTGAGCAGCCACAATGCACAGCTGCAGGTCCTCACTGAGTTCCTTTGTCTTAGCCATGAAGGGCGTGTTCGCCCGGGGCACCAAACAGGCTAGGACCGCCACTGCCCTGACCTGTCTGGTGTGTTCTTTGGACTTCATGGTGTTGTTGCTCCCAATATTCTCTTAGACAACCTCTGAGGCCGTCACAGAGCAGCTGTATTTGTACTGACGTTAGATTACACACAGGTGCACTCTATTTAGTCATTAGCACTCATCAGGCAATGTCTATGGGCAACTGACTGCACTCAGACCAAAGGGGGCTGAATAATTACGCACACCCCACTTTGCAGTTATTTATTTGTAAAAAATATTTGGAATCATGTATGATTTTCGTTCCACTTCTCACGTTTACACCACTTTGTATTGGTCTGTCACCTGGAATTCCAATAAAATTGATTCATGTTTGTGGCTGTAATGTGACAAAATGTGGAAAAGTTCAAGGGGGCCGAATACTTTTGCAAGCCACTGTATTTCAAAGTCAACAAATTTCGATTAAATTTGCTGTAACTCAGGAAATTCCCAACTGTGGTATAAAGTACAACTTTAGCCTGTTTTCTTATGTCTTGGAAATTTGTGTTTCAGCGGGAAACCTATGTCTCAGTAAGTAAGTAAAGAAGTAAGTAAAATTTATTTATATAGTACTTTTCACAGATAAAAATCACAAAGTGCTTTACTACAGAAGAACTGGAAATATAAAGCAATGTAACAGTAAATGAATCAGCAATGTAAAACAATTAAAACAACATAAGAACAAATTAATCAAAAGCTTTTCTATATAAAAATGTCTTCAGCTGTTTTCTAAAAGAATCAATGGAGTACGTATAGCAGACAAGTGGAAGAGAATTCCACAACCATGGTGCCACTGTCTGAAAAGCCCGATCACCATGAGTTTAAAAACAAACGCACGGTACCACCAGCAGTCTCTGACCTAATGACCTTAAAGCTCGGGAAGATGAATGCGGTTTCATCAGGTCAGATAAATACTGGGGAGCTTTACTATGTAGGGCCCTAAAGGTTAGAGCTAAAATTTTAAAATGAAACCTAAAACTTAGTCAACCAGTAGTCTCAAACCCAAATGACCTGTGGGCCACTCCTGGCACGGTCATCTCATTGGCGGGCCGATTTAGTGTCCAAGCAGTACAAACAAATAAACAAAAAAACACCCACTAATATTTCCTAAAATGGACTGTTTTGTTTGCTTTTTTAAATGTCAAATATTGTATAACAACACAAAAGTGCAAATGTGAACTTTTTTGTGTGTGTAGTAGTAGTTTAAACCTTGTGATCCACAAAAAAGTAACAGTAAAAGAAGAATATTTTTAACCATAACATTGTTAATGAACTACATTAACAATCTAAATGGACCAAAAAGAGACAATTGAAAAACCAGTGACAATGTGAAAAAATGATGGGAATTAGTCTGGTCACTGCGTTACAGTCAGGGCGGAAGCAGCGGCTTTGCTCATGCGCGATTTATTTGAAGTTTTGATGCGTAGGGGTGAACATCTCTTGCTCTGACATTCTTCCTGCAACACAGAATACACCACCAATGAGGCTATATTTTTTAGGGCTATGCCTGTAACACTGCTCATTTTGTCTTCATATTAAATTTTTTTTTTTTTGAATAACACTTTTTAAAAAATATTTACACACCACATCAATATGCAGGCTGCAAGTAAAGGTGATGTGGGGCCACGATACAGGGAAAAAACTGACTCTTGCCATAAGCATTTATTTATACCAGTATAAAAACTAGTGAGTATAGAGCGAAACTCTGCCTAACAACCAAAAAAGCATAAAGTACAAATAAAATTCAATATGAATTTGTCATGGTCCCCGCACCTCGCCAGCTGACATCAGTCAGGCGCTATGTTTTGTT
Organism: Oreochromis aureus; assembly: GCF_013358895.1. Classification (NCBI taxonomy): domain Eukaryota; kingdom Metazoa; phylum Chordata; class Actinopteri; order Cichliformes; family Cichlidae; genus Oreochromis; species Oreochromis aureus. The sequence goes on along the minus strand of NC_052944.1, from coordinate 52,152,094 downwards.
TTGTTTATTCTCCTCTCTCGCCTCTGCTCTCTCTTTCTCTCTCGTTCTCTCCCACTTTCTCTTTCTCCTGCCGGGGCGGAGCTCAGTATGGGCTCCCGCCACTGGCCCACGCTAGTGATGGTAAATTTGATTCTTTTTACTGAATCGAGTTTTAATGAGTCACTCACCAAAGTGAATCGGGTTTTTGAGTCATTTGAGTCACTGAGTCAGTTGACCAGAGAGTGCAAAAATGTACATTTTCACTCAAACTTAATTTGTTTCTCTTTTAATGTAAATCCTACTGCTAAGATGAGTGATTCTTAAAGAAAACAACTATTTTATATAGCAAAAAGAGCAAAAAGAATTTCTAAAGGAACATTTCTTTTGTTTATTTTTATTTTATTAGTATTTTCCTTACATGTGTCAAATATATATTTTCTCATCTAAATGTCCACTGGCGCTGTGAGCCAGGGGGCGATAGTCTTGCTTATAACATTGGTTTCCAACCAAGAAGAAGAAGAAGCTGCGAGCCAGGAGGGGGGGGTGAGTGAGTGAGTGAGTGATTCGTTCGCTCTATGATTCAGCACAGGAGGGAGGGGTGAGCGAGTCATGAGTGATTCGCTCGCTCTATGATTCAGCACAGGAGGGAGGGGTTAGCGAGTCATGAGTGATTCGCTCGCTCTATGATTCAGCACAGGAGGGAGGGGGTTAGCGAGTCATGAGTGATTCGCTCGCTCTATGATTCAGCACAGGAGGGAGGGGGTTAGTGAGTCCTGAGTGATTTGCTTCCCCTACGATTCAGCGCAGGAAGGGAGGGGGTGAGTAGCTCAAATGTGCTGTTAGCATGTTAGCAGAGCGATGCTACTGTGAACTGAGGAGCTATTGTCTTGATGTGAGCTTCTACTTAGGGTTTTTTCTTCCAGTTCAGAGCAGAAATGTTTTTGTTAAGATACTGGATGTTGTGTTTTTCTTCACAATTTGAATTATAAGCTAGATATATTTCTACTAATGAAATTAGTTTGCTATGGTTTGGTATATGGCTTGTGTCAAAATTTGATTGATGACCCTAGCCTTGACCTTTTGACCTTACCGGAAGTACTCCGGAAGTGACTAATCGATTCCAGATGTGTGAGTAATATGATCCATATGTGTGACTAATCGTGTCCGGCGGGGAAAAAATTTATGTTTTGTCCAGAGAGTGAGGGGGGTCATTCCAGGGGCATGAAAAGTTCATGGGGGTAGCGCAGCAGATTTCTGATGAGTCAGCGGAGCGCATGCTGTATAGAGAGACAGAATGATCGCAGCAGTTAGTTTTTCACAGACAAGAGTTGAACTCATAGTTTAAATTCTGTTTAGAACACCATTTAAATGTTTCAGTTTTATCATCAACATTATAACAAAGATCTTGATAACCATTTTCTCAGTAAAGACTGAAGGCTATTTCTTTTTACAATAGCATGCTACACCAGTGCTTGTAATGAAAAGGACTTTCTATTGCTTGTAACCATGCAAAGAATTTCATACGGGCCGCCCACTCATCTCCTTGTATGTGTAAAATAACCCAGACTAAAAACAGGACCATGCACATATTCAGAAATCGGTCCTACTTAAACAATTAAAACAATTTCACTTTCGAATGAAGTAGTTTGGTTTTGTGAGAAAAACCCTTAGTTAAAAGAAGCATCCCACACATATTCAGAACTCTGTCCTAAATAATTTTATTAAAACACCCTGAAGAGGTATTTTGGTTTTTGTGAGGTAAAGAGTTTTTCTTCATTTTTTGAGCTACTTTACAACAGGTTTTCTCATTAGCAGAAACGCTCAAAAGACAGAAAAACAGAAACCCTAAAAGAAGATGGACTTGTTTTACGCACATCAAGAAGGAGTCAGACGACCGTCTGTTCATCCCGGTCAGTTACCTCCGAGAGCTCGGGATGCTTCAACTTCCTCTGTCAGGTACCATAAGCGTATAAGAAAAAAACCCGGAGAAATTATTATTTTTGTAAGAGAGAGAGGGAGAGAGAAAGATAGAGAATTGATCAAACTTTTCTACAACACGTTATACCACTGCGGGTCAGGAGGGGCGATATAGCACGGACCGGTCGGATGACTACGCCGGATGGAAGCATAACCGGAAGCGTACCAGGCGCAAGACCGGAAGCGTCCCAGGGACTTTCCCTTTGACATTCATCCTGCTCCATGATCAACCATTAAATGTTTCCTCAATATTGCTGTAATGTAACAACAAAATTAGTTTTTTAAGATCAGACAGGGGGACAGTCCCAAAACATTCCTTACACATTCCCACAATCACCAAATTAGCATCTGTGGGACAAATAAGCTTCAGGGACTGACTTTGTTTTTTAGAACTGACCTTAAGTGTCATGATCCTGGGTCCGTTTGACCCAGCGTTTTGTGTTTTTCTATTTAGTGTGATTTTTGTTCTGTTCTGTTTCTGTTTTGTGTTTTCTCTGTTCGGCCCGTGTGTGTCCTTGTATGTGTAGTTCCTGTTTTATTGTGACAGTCTGTGTCTTTTGTCAGTGTGTCCTGTTTACATTCCCCCACCTCGTCAGCTGTTATGTCTCCCAGGTGTGTTCCCTCCTGTTTCCCATCCCCCTGATTACTGGTGTGTATTTATTGTGTGTGTTCACTCGTCCTCGTTGCTGGTTCGTCTGTGTTGTTTCCCCTCGTTCTCCCTGCGTCTCGCCATGTGTGATTTCCCCGGACCTCCCTGCATCTGTGTTTCTGGTTTGTTTTGTTAGTTTCACCCAGTTTAGGTTTTTCAGTTCTCGTTCACCTGCCTTTGTTGTTTGTACTCACGCGTGTAATAAAGACTCACCTGCACCAGAGCTGCCGCCTTTTGGGTCCTCTTTATAAACTCCACAAGCCTGCCACACCGGGCGTGTCAGCACGAACCAGCCACCATGGACCCAGCGGCAGTGAATCCGTCCGAGGAGCTAAGGGATGACATCATTTTCTCCGTTGAGAATCTTCTCAGCCTGTGGTTGGAACATCCCCCGGAGGAGCTTCGTCGCGCTTTGGAAACACGCCTACAGCGGCTCTTCTCTGGTCTTCCGTGGCTGTTTGGCTCGCTCTCTCCGACCATTCAGGCCTTCCTTCAGCGCACACCTCACCTGCTCTCTGCCACTCCTGCCTCGCTGCCCGACTCACCGGATGTGTTTTTGCCCGGCCTGTCGGAGCCGTCTGCGGGGAAGAAACGACGATCGCGCCGCCAGCACGCCACCCCACAGCCGGACGTTCGGACTTCTAAATCGCCGGCTGTGGTGAGTGAGGACTCTGTTTCTTTTTCGGACTGTGGAACTGTTTATTCCGGAGCTGTGTTTTGTGTGGCAGAGACTAAAGTGAACAGCTATGTCTCAGCTCAGTCACCAGTGTCAGCTGCTCACTCACTCTCAGCTCAGTTTTCTGGTGTCACTCCACCGCTGCTTTCAGAAGTCAGGCCCTGCAGGAGGAGCAAGCAGCGGCGAAGGAAGGATTATGTGGTGGAAGACACTGGGCTTACTCCACTGCAATCCTTTGCTTTGTTCTTGGGACTTCCACGTTCAGAGCTACACAAACTCCCCACCTCCTCGTCCCAGCCTCGCTCCGCCATTCCTGCCCAGCCTCCAGTAGCTCACTTAGCTGCCCAGCCTCCAGTAGCTCACTTAGCTGCCCAGCCTCCAGTAGCTCACTTAGCTGCCCAGCCTCCAGTAGCTCACTTAGCTGCCCAGCCTCCAGTAGCTCACTTAGCTGCCCAGCCTCCAGTGCCGCCTGTAGTCCAGTCTCCAGTGCCGCCTGTAGTCCAGGCCCCTGTGTCTCCAGTATCGCTTTCAGTTCGGTCTCCAGTGCCCCCTGTAGGTCAGGCTCCTGTAGTTCAGGTCCCTGTGCCTCCAGTATCGCTTTCAGTTCGGTCTCCAGTGCCCCCTGTAGGTCAGGCTCCTGTAGTTCAGGTCCCTGTGCCTCCAGTGTCACCGTTACTTGCAGTACAGGTTCCAGTATTACCAGTTTCACTCATTCACTCCATGCAGGGAGAAAGTCTAAGTTCCAGCCAGGGAGTTTCTTGCACTTTAGCTGCTTCAGGCACCGATATGCACTCCAGGGCCTCCCCAGAAGCTAGGTTTCAGTCCCCAGCTGTTTCTGGACCCCTGAAGATTAAGCAGCCCTCAGAGAATAACTCCGTGTCAGCGCTGTCTGAGCAGAGCCAGTGCTCAGCACAGCACCCTTTGCTTTCGTGTTTGCTAGTGGCCTTCGTGGCTGCTGGCTTAGTCCTGGCTTCCGCTGGAGGGTCCGAGGGACCGCTCCGGCCTTCGTCTCAAGTCTCCGCTGGAGGGTCCGAGGGACCGCTCCGGCCTTCGTCTCAAGTCTCCGCTGGAGGGTCCGAGGGACCGCTCCGGCCTTCGTCTCAAGTCTCCGCTGGAGGGTCCGAGGGACCCGTCCGGCCTTCGTCTCAAGTCTCCGCTGGAGGGTCCGAGGGACCCGTCCAGCCTGCAGCGTCTCCGGCTTCCACACCGCCGCCTGCAGCGCCACTGCCTCCGGCTTCCACGCCAGCTGCAGCCTCACCGTCTACGCCGCCAGCTGCAGCGCCTCCGTCTCCGGCTTCCACGCCGCCGCCAGCTGCGGCCTCTTCGTCTCCGGCTTCCACGCCGTCACCTGCGGCCTCATCAGCCACGCCAGCAGCAGCCTCCGTGTCTTCGGCCTCGCCTGGTCCAGCCTCCGTGTCTTCGGCCTCGCCTGGTCCAGCCTCCGTGTCTTCGGCCTCGCCTGGTCCTACCCCGTCGGGGTCTGCAGCTGACTGGCCACTTTCCAGGCCACTGGCCAGGCGACATCGCCGTCGTGGGCGGCCTCCGGACCGCCTTTGCCTGAGTCGCCGCCGCTGCCGTCCTCACGGCCGGCCCCCTGAACTGTCCGGGCTCCTGGGTTGTCGGCCCCCGGGCCGGCCCCCTGACCTGGGTCCACATCGCCACCGCGGCCTTCCGCACGGTCGGCCCCCGGAACTGTTTGGACTTCTGTGCGGTCGGCCCCCTGAACTCTTCGGTTTTGGACTGTGTTTTTTGGGGCTCCGGTGTGCGTCTTTTGTTGTTGTTTTTTGGTGGTGGCTCGTGTTGCGGTTTTTGTCCCTCTTGTGCACTGGTTTTGTTTTGCAGCGAGCCCTCCGTCCTGGGCCCCCACCGCCCGCCCTGGTCGGGTTTTCTGTTTTTCTGGCTGTTTTTGTTTTCTTGTTGGGCTGTCTGGTGCCAGCCTTTGAGGGGGGGGTACTGTCATGATCCTGGGTCCGTTTGACCCAGCGTTTTGTGTTTTTCTATTTAGTGTGATTTTTGTTCTGTTCTGTTTCTGTTTTGTGTTTTCTCTGTTCGGCCCGTGTGTGTCCTTGTATGTGTAGTTCCTGTTTTATTGTGACAGTCTGTGTCTTTTGTCAGTGTGTCCTGTTTACATTCCCCACCTCGTCAGCTGTTATGTCTCCCAGGTGTGTTCCTCCTGTTTCCCATCCCCTGATTACTGGTGTGTATTTATTGTGTGTGTTCACTCGTCCTCGTTGCTGGTTCGTCTGTGTTGTTTCCCCTCGTTCTCCCTGCGTCTCGCCATGTGTGATTTCCCCGGACCTCCCTGCATCTGTGTTTCTGGTTTGTTTTGTTAGTTTCACCCAGTTTAGGTTTTTCAGTTCTCGTTCACCTGCCTTTGTTGTTTGTACTCACGCGTGTAATAAAGACTCACCTGCACCAGAGCTGCCGCCTTTTGGGTCCTCTTTATAAACTCCACAAGCCTGCCACACCGGGCGTGTCATTAAGAGCCCTTTGAGACTTGGATGTTGGCTTAATTTTTATCCCAAAGAGAAATTTGACCCTTAGAAACTAAAAAAACAAAGCAAAACAAAACACGGTACTGTTTAGTTGTGGTGAACACTTACCTCAACTGATGGGTTTTTTTCTCAGCCATTTATTCTGAAAAGAAATAAACATGTTACAAGGACAGATATGGACAGTTTCGACACAATGCACATTGCAGACTACTGTACATGGTATGCCCGGTAGGCATGTCTGTTGTAGCCTGCCCTTTATAAATATCTCTTTGATTATTCAAACAGTGTTTAAAATGTGACTCGTTTGTTATCCAAAAACATTTTATCTATGTTACTGATTCAAAATATACATATATACATATATTTCAAGTTTTTAACTCAAACAGACGCTTGAGCATATTCATATAGCAAAATCCACAATGCCATAACCAGTGTGCACCCTAATGCACATCTTGTAAGTGTATGTTAATCAGTACATGAAGCGTACCTCTAGTGAGTCTTTATCCATCATTTGTGAATCTACTGATTTGTTTTTTAACTGCAGTTTTCACGAACTGCGGATGATGAAATCCTCTGTATTTTAGAAAATGTCTTTAAACTGTTGCTGTTCCTACTTACTGAGTTCCCCAGCTACTTTTTTACTATGTGAATAAACTATTTGAACAAGAAAGTGTTAAGTTAAATTGTTGAATGTTGTCATTGTGTTTCTTAAATTTGTAAAGTCTTAGTTCAAACTAGAGGATCAAGACATTCCTTTGTGCCCCTCCCCAGCCTCTCGAGGTTCTGGGAGGAGCCTGTAGTGTTTTATCACAAGCACATCCCTTGTGAAGATTCTGTTTGATGTTTGGTAAGCTTCCTGCTTTTATGATCCTTTTGGTGAGCAGGAGGTCACACAAACGCACCCTCATGACACACACACACACGTTTTTGCATACACGTGCACACACATACACACACATAGTGCCTTGTCTTTGTAACCAAGGGGGGGGGGGGGGTTACGGTGGGAGGTGCTTGTGTTGTGTTGTATTGTGTAAACTATTGTGTATTGTAACTGTCATGTCAATAAAAAGCTACGAGGAGAGCTACTCTTTGAAGGATTTGGGCTAGAGACAGAAGCATTGCGCCACTGCCTGGTTCTGACCAAAGTTTTCCCTCGTTAGCAAGTTAAGGACCGGTTGAAGATGTTCTGTCTTGTTTTCCGTTCTTCATGAGGAATAAGTCTCTAAACTAGCGGGGCCTGTGGAAACACAGACCCAACAGAAAGGTATCGTAGATTTAAAGACACATCTTAATTGAAGCAAAGGCGAAAAATGTGGAATGAAATTCATGTGACTGTTCTTCTGAAATCTGACAGAGAGTGAAAATCCAAGCGCTGCTGCAATCCTCTGCATTAATGATCTTTCTGTTTCTCTGTGTGTGTGTGTGTGTGTGTGTGTGTGTGTGTGTGTGTGCTCACAGAGGAAAGGTCACGACAGGAGTTCCCTGAGTTGACACATATGAACCATAAAGTCAGTTCGGACTGAGGACTTCCCGAGCAGTTGTAAACATAGAAGTACATTCAGTCTTGACAAAATAATTTTTTATCCAATGCATATATCACAATGATTGCATTAAAATCATATTATTTTATGGGGGTAATATCACAAATTACTGTAGATCATTAATAGGGAACAAAAAAAGGATCACTTCAGCAATGTTGCTAGGAGACAGAAGTCTTGACACGTGCTTATAACTTAAAACACAAAAAATTCTAATATCAGTTACTAGGGATGCAACGATACCAATTTTTTCAAACCGATCCGATACCGATACTTGGATCTGAGTACTTGCCGATACCGAGTACAAAAACCGATACTTCTACCACACACAAGTTAAACTTAACCAGTAGTAAAGAAACGACCCCACACAACTCTTTAACCCAAACGAAACGTTCACTGAACGTAAGGGCAGAGACAAATACTGTACAACACATCTCTTTTTTAAACTCAAATGATATTCCAATTCCTTAACCAAATGAAATACACTGTATAAATGAAATAATTCCCTTTCAAATTATATTAAACAACCCAACTTATGTTATCACCTTTTGGTAAGTGACTCACTAATATACACTCCAAAACACATTATATAAATCCACTAAACATACAATATTCACACATGGGCGCCACACACACTCACATTCACACTTGTTGCAGGCCTGTTTGTTGCTCACGCCGGACGATGGAGAAAAATCCTCTTCTCCCCAGTAAGAGCACAAAAGTCTGACTTACAGTTCAGCTGATCGGTAGGTCGCCATTCACCAGTCCCACACTAAATCCACTCCCTGCGGACCCGATGCTGTCTCTGCTACAGCACGTTAGCCCGTCACTGTCCAGCTCTCCGACAGTCCATAGCGGCTGCCTCCGAGGCGCAGCCAAGCAGTCCGGGCTAGCCTGTAGCCTCGGCGGTCGTAGCTGGAAACACAGCACGGTGGTGCGACCATTGAAACAAAAAGTCACTTCACCCACACTCTGTTGTGAAGCTCTCACACGGTCAGCTTTCTAGTCACACACTCTTTTGTGCTGGTTAACCTCAGTAAAACTAGCCGAGTCTCTCACTTTGGTTCAGCTAACCTCGTGCATCTCCCCATGCAAGGTCCCGTTTTATGCTACCTTCACAGGCCTCCAGAAAATTAGAACTCTGAAAAATATTTTAACTCCCTTCAGAGTTACATACCATAAAATAATACTTTTATGATTAACGTAACAGTTTGATTGCTCTAATTACCTGTATTTACCTTGCAACATATTACAGGGCAAATTATATTCAGGGTAGAGTTACATCACATAACATCAACTGTGAACACCTTATGTTACCGTGGCGTTTAAGTCCATGGGAATTATGAGTATCGGTTCATGGTATCGGTTAACTTTTACGAGTACGAGTACGCACACATTTTACAGTATCGGCACCAATACCCGATACCAGTATCGGTATCGGTGCATCCCTATCAGTTACAGCTGGTAAGATTTATGGTATAAACCAGACTTTCACAGTCTGCATCTTTACAGGGTTTTTTTCTGCTTTTGTTCACTCCTAGTGTGATTAAAAAACAACAACCCACAGACATCCACAAACACAGAACCCACTAACTATTAGCCGCTTTTTCCCCTAAACAGTCAGTTGACTGAGAGAAATGCAATCCATCATCGTGAAAGCTGAAGGAGATGTGCTCCGTAGTCAAACTTATATTTCCTCAACTTACATCCTATGTTCTGCTTAAATCCGGCTTCCCTTTATGGTTTGATGGAAAATTGGTTAAACCATTGCTCAACTTATGTCTGAATGACAGCAGATAATTCTGATGAAAAGGAAACTGAGCCTGTAAGCACTTTGCAGCTGAGTCGAGGGCTCATGGAAATAAGGTCAGGAGGTGTCCGGCGTGAGTACGCATGCGGCCTGACATTCCATTTGGGACATCTGACAGACTCATTAGTGCAACTCAGGGTGTGAGCAGCAACTCCTGTATAGCAGACATAAGAAAAGTAATGTTGTAGTTGTTAGTGCTTCTTTTTTTTTTTTTTTAAACCGAGATTCCAGGGCTCGTATAAATAAGTAAGAATCTCTAAAAACATGCTGTAAAGTAGAACTCTTACTTTCCAGAATTTCCAGGATTCACTTTAGGAGAACATTTACACATAATTAAAAGCACTTTAATGAGCACTTTATTTAGCACCACACTTTAAATATAAATGTGCAAACAAGGTTTAATTATTTATTGAATATTTATTGAGTATTTTAGTAATTAGCAGGTAGCCTCTTGACGAAGGCCTGCACAGCTGCCTCTCTAACATAGAACTAATGTGACTGTAGTATTAAGCTACCAGCTGAATGATTTTAAGAGAAACTGATAAAAGTGAGTATTGAACAGAAAGTTTGATGATAAGCTGCAGCCAGAACTCAGTCCTCTGATGTTATCACATGCAGCAGAAACGGAGAGGAAACTGATGGCATCAATCTGATAAGAACAGCTCAGTTCATCCTGTTTACTATGGAAATACAACCATAGATCTACAAACTGTCATGTGGCTTCTGATTTTATCAAAGTAGCGAGAATTTTAGAATTTCTGAGAATTTCTGTTATAATGGCTGGGAAGACTCAATCTCACAATAATTCCTATAGAGAGCTCCAGTAGATTTTCTTAGTGTACAGGCTGTGATTAGCTGACCTGCTGCTTTCTGTGGATGTAAACAACTGAATTCATCTAGATGTGAGCTTATGTTTCATCAGATGTCCTGGCTGATGTCCATCCTCCACACTCAGAGTACACTGTTCATGCTGTCTTTATATTAGATGGCCACTGTGCAGCAGTCACACACTGTTCTTTACTTTAAACTCATTACAGTGCAGCAAACTAACCTGTTTATCCTGCACTAACCTGCTAGGGTTTCATCAGTTCGATTAGCAGCAGGTTTCACAACATGAAATGGTTGGAGCTTATCCCAGCTGTCTTAGGGCAGGGACATAATGCCAGTCAGTCACAGGGCTACCACATCGACACAGAAAGCGAGTCACCCTCACATTAGAATGACTAGTTAACCTATCCCCACTAACTGCATATCTTTGGACTGTGAGAGGAAGCCGGAATACCCGGATCAGAACCCACACTGACACGGGGAGAACATGAAAACTCCACACAGAAAGACCAGATATTGCAATCAGAATCAGGAACTTAGCTCAGGCAACATAGCTGATCACTGGGCCAACCTCTCGTGTTTCGATAATCATGATAGCTCTGATACATTTATTGGAGCTAAGCTGCTTTAAAAAAAATCCAGCTGTTATCACTGACACTAAAATATCATTAAATACCTCGCTGTGATATCAGAGCTTAAAGCTGCTCACAGTGGAGCCAAAATCAGACAGAGAGAAGGGAAGCCCCTCCTCTTTGTGTTGCAGATACAGTGAGCACAGCACATGTGATGATCAGAGCAGAGAGACGTTGACCTGGACATGGATAACCTGCTGCTGCTGCTGCTGCTCCTTACTTGGAGCTCAGGTAAGATTATCAGCTCTGATTGGCTCACACACCAACATCACCACGACACACACAGATCATAGAAGGAAAGGAAAAGCTGCACTTTGACAGTCAGAGGCAGTTTTTCATCTGTTTACAGTCACGTCTTCATTTCATGCTTTATGACTTAACAGACTGCCCTGGTGCCATCCTTTCAGAGCTGCTGTTGGATTAAGTCATCTTTCTGAAGACTTTATCACTTTAAAAAAAAACAAAAAAACAATAATATTAATAATACAACCCCTGGGCCTGAGTCAGCTCTGTAAGTAATTACGATCTGAGGTCTTGGGCCGAAAACCACAGCAACTAGCACTACAACCAATCCAAACAGGTCATCATATAGAAGGGAAAAATCTCTTTCACAAAAATACTCATTAATCCTCCTTTTGTATCAGAGGAAGTGAGTAAAAGAGCTTTTCTTTTTCAGGAAGAAGTCCCCCTTAAGTATCCACTCCTTTTTTTCTCCGCCAATTCCAGATGTTCATCATCTCTGTTTCCAGTGATCTATTCACCTTTTCTTTTTTGCTGTGCTCCTTCATTTCCCAATTACCTGATTTGATTTGTTCTGTGTGAGGTTGGAACATGTCCTGTTTTGCTGCTGTAGTTTTTTGTTCTCACTTTTCTCTTTGTTATAGACTAGATGTTCTGTGCTGTTGTATTTTCTACATGTTGGAAGAACGTAGGGATGTGTTGAACTTCTGAAGCACAGATATTTGGAAGTGCAGTTCAAAACACCCAGGTCACGTGACCATGGCAAGTTTTGGTTTTTCTTCACACCAGTCTCAACAGGTGGCATACCTGCTGCTTCTAAGTACTGCCAGGTTTCACATTTTTATAAAGCAGAGAGATTTTTAATGACTAAAGTAATGTTTTTGATATTATTAATTATAGCCCATGTGCAAAACAACACCCTCTCTCTGATTATTATTTTTGCTGCAGATTGTGAAAACCAATAGACTATGCAATCACTTAAAAACTCGAGTCAAAAGTGTAATCCAAATAAATATGACATAGATATGTCAATGATATATAAATATCTTATTCAAATCATTTCTAGTATATAGATGAGAGAAAGCCAGATATTAATTACAGGTGAAGTATTTCTTAACACCTTTTCATTAGGGCTGGGTTTAAAAAATTCTATTTCCCCGAATCAAATTGATTTTAGCTTGTATAACGTGATATCGATTCATTAAATCCTGAATCGATTTTTAACCTTAGATTTTACCAGAAATGCCAAAATCTAAGGTTAAAGCTCACAAAACTATTTCAACAACCACCAAACAGCTGAAACAGCAAATTAGAGCTGGTATATGGATTCTGCACAAAGATGCAAACACAGAGGGTGGATCGTTCACGTACACGTACATGCTGTCAGGACTGAAAGCCGACATCTCACAGATTCTGAAGCTGTAGGTTTCGTCACTCCGACCAAAATTCACTGAACCAGCAGCAAAAGAAGATCAAAATTACACTTCACGTTTGATAAACATCGTCATTAATTCCCTCTTAGTACCATATCACCCTATTAGAGCACCTCGCTCTCGCTCTGCAGGCCTACTTGTTGTTCCTAGAGTATTTAAAAGTAGAATGGGAGGCAGAGCCTTCAGTTTTCAGGCCCCTCTTCTGTGGAACCAGCTTCCAGTTTGGATTCGGGAGACAGACACTATCTCTACTTTTAAGATTAGGCTTAAAACTTTCCTCTTTGCTAAAGCATATAGTTAGGGCTGGACCAGGTGACCCTGAATCCTCCCTTAGTTATGCTGCAATAGACGTAGGCTGCCGGGGATTCCCATGATGCATTGAGTTTTTCCTTTCCAGTCACCTTTCTCACTCACTATGTGTTAGACCTCTCTGCATCGAATCATACTTGTTATCAATCTCTGTCTCTCTTCCACAGCATGTCTTTATCCCGTCTTCCTTCTCTCACCCCAACCGGTCGCAGCAGATGGCCCCGTCCCTCCCTGAGCCTGGTTCTGCCGGAGGTTTCTTCCTGTTAAAAGGGAGTTTTTCCTTCCCACTGTCGCCAAAGTGCTTGCTCATAGGGGGTCATATGATTGTTGGGTTTTTCTCTGTATCTATTATTATAGGATATACTTGAGGCGACTGTTGTGATTTGGCGCTATATAAATAAAATTGAATTGAACTCTTACCTTTGCTGTTTTGCTTCCACCACGATAAAATCACACTTCCTGCACAGTTCTCTCTTTCTCAGTGTACTCAGATACCAGTTTACCATCAAAAATCTGTTTTCTGCATTATTCTCTGCTTATTACACACCAATCTACTGTTGTATTCAGTGCTGTCTGCCTCCAACATGAAAGCCTCACTTCTGCTGTTCAATACCAAAGAAATTTAAACTTTTAAAAATGATGCCAAATTGCAAAATGGTTAGCTGTGTCTCTAATAAAACCTCTTGCAGCTTTGCTCTGCTTCACTTCAGCAGCATCAGGTTCATATGCTGATTCATTGTTTTCTTCTGTTTGTGATCTACTGCAGAATATTTTTAAGGAGGTTACCTGCTATAAAAAGCCGGTTACTCAGTTACTTGGACACAAAGGCATCTGCTGTGGTGTTTACACCTCTGATGAAGTCTCACAAGTGTCAGCTTTGTTTTTATAGACATGTAAAAATATGGATATGTACTGAGAGATGATCAGAATTATAACATTTCTGTCTGAGTCAGAACTGAATCGAATCACATCGGGGCCTTGTGAATCACAATCGAATCAGTTATAGAGAACAATGACAATACCCAGCCCAACTTTATATGACAGATGAGGTTTTTCCTTTCCTTCTTTTATTGTCTCTGACCCTTTTGCTGAAAATATCTCATAAACAGTACGAGGCAAGCTCACTATGACCCTAACTCCAGACATAGTAAACATCATGTCAGTGTTGTAAGATGCCATATCCACAGCAGTGGAAGTTAAGAAAAGTTTCTCCATGGTTACGAGGTTGCTCAGAGGATAATCTAAAAGTGTATTAGTCAACATGTGTTACGACCCGGCTCAAGGCCGCAACAAAAAAAAAAAAAAAAAAAAAAAAGGATGAATACCAGGTTGTGGGTGAGAAGAGGCTTTATCTTAAACTGGACAACCAGGTTGGCTAAAAAATGGCTGGTGCCACTAAAGCAAACACAACAAAAGAGATGGACAAAATGGTGAACGGAGAACTAAACTATACTGGGAAAAACTAAACTACTGACCCTGAACAGAAACACAAACCTGAACACAAATAACAGCCAGCAGAAAACAGATGACGGTTGGGCAGCAGGGAAACACACGGATGAGACATGGTGGATACACAGACGGACCAGCCAAACTACAAAGAAAGAGGACGCGACTTAAATACACACAGGGAAACACAGGGAGATTGCACACAGGTGGGGAACAAAGCTGGGAATAATCAACAAGACGAGACAGAGGTAAAACTGAACACACTCACATGAGACGCAGACCTGCACAATAAAACAGGAAACGAGAACAAATCCTTAAACATAACACAAAACACTGACAACATTAAATCGTAACATTTCCCCCCACCCAAAAATCAAACATTTAACCCCAAATGAAAATGTTTGATTCATGACCTAGAGAGCCATGAATGCTGTAGTCCTGGAGGACCAGCGCACAAGGCACTGGCCGCTATTCTGCAGGCAGACTGAATGCTGAAGCGGTCCTCCGGACCCTCCAGCGAAGACGGACGAAGGCTGGACAGGCCCCTCGGACCCTCCAGCGAAGATTTAATGTTGGCTGGACAGGCCCCTTGGACCCTCCAGCGGAGATCGAATGAAGGCTGGACAGGCCCCTCGGACCCTCCAGCTGAAACAGAACGCTGAAGCGGTCCTCTGGACCCTCCAGCGAAGACGAATGATGGCTGGACAGGCCCCTTGGACCCTCCAGCGGAGACTGAAGGCTGAAGCGGTCCCTCGGACCCTCCAGCGAAGACGGAATGCTGAAGCGGTCCCTCGGACCCTCCAGCGAAGACAGACGAAGGCTGAACAGGCCCCTCGGACCCTCCAGCGAAGACGAATGTTGGCTGGACAGGCCCCTTGGACCCCTCCAGCAGAAACGGAAGGCTGAAGCGGTCCCTCGGACCCTCCAGCGAAGACTAATGTTGGCTGGACAGGCCCATTGGACCCCTCCAGCGGAAACGGAAGGCTGAAGCGGTCCCTCGGACCCTCCAGCGAAGACTGAAGGCTGAAGCCTGAAGGTTGTGGGTGAGAAGAGGCTTTATCTTAAACTGGACAACCAGGTTGGCTAAAAAATGGCTGGTGCCACTAAAGCAAACACAACAAAAGAGATGGACAAAATGGTGAACGGAGAACTAAACTATACTGGGAAAAACTAAACTACTGACCCTGAACAGAAACACAAACCTGAACACAAATAACAGCCAGCAGAAAACAGATGACGGTTGGGCAGCAGGGAAACACACGGATGAGACATGGTGGATACACAGACGGACCAGCCAAACTACAAAGACAGAGGACGCGACTTAAATACACACAGGGAAACACAGGGAGATTGCACACAGGTGGGGAACACAGCTGGGAATAATCAACCAGACGAGACAGAGGTAAAACTGAACACACTCACATGAGACGCAGACCTGCACAATAAAACAGGAAACGAGAACAAATCCTTAAACATAACACAAAACAAAACACTGACAACATTCAATCGTAACAACGTGCGTGAAATGGACTGTTACAACTGATCAGAATCTGGACATCAAAATATAATAAATGTAACCTTTTTATAAACAAGGTAAACACATTTAGTCTTTTTCTTTTTTGTTTAAAAATATATTTTTAAATTGATTAAAAGTAATACCTAACGCTATGCCAGCTTCTACCTATGCTGAACAGTGTGTAGAACAAACATGATAATGTGAACTTCCTTACCTAATAAGACTGATTCAGGACAGATTCAGTAAAAGGACTAGCTGTTAGAATCCCTGACAATGCATTGCTTTAAATGGAGAAAATCTTGGGGGATGGTAGGTATGAGGAAAAGCAGCCCAGAAACTTTACCAGCAGCACACATCGTTGTGAGCCTCAACTTTCGTTCTTTTACTAATCTGCCATTTTTCCTTGGTTAGGTTTAGGGATTAGAGATCTGATCTAAATTATCCTATTAAATTTGGGACACATCATCAGTAGTGGACCTTGGATTCATCAGGTGTTTCAGCCATTATCACTAGATCCAAGGAGGCCCTGGCAGGGTTGATAAGGCCCTGGAGTGTGTCACTGGTTTATGTTAAAATTGTTATATCTCTACTTCTTTCTGCTGTTTAGTTTTCTACTGTTTATTCTATTTATTCACTGCAACTGAGAAATACTTACCTCTTTAACATTTGGGGAGCCTAATTTCTTCAAAGAGACAGAAATGGTGATAGAGAGAAGTAAGACAAGTAAGATAAGATAGGAGAGAGCAGAGAGGAGAGAGGAGAGCCGGAAGGGGGGCACCCGATCTGGCTTCCCACACCTCCCTGCCGGATCGGGCTGTATGCTCTGCCTCCCCATTGCCTCCCAGAAAAGGGAAGAAGAGCAGAGGGGAGAAGAGCGGAACATTTTTCTTTCCTATTTTTTCATTCCTCTCTATAGTTTCACTACCATGACGTTAACTGCACAGTCTCCAGGAGGCCCTGAGACAGCTGTATCAGTCAACCAGCAAATGTCATGTCTTCTAATGTCATGTTTTACCCATTTGACACCCCCTGTTGAGGCAGGCCCACCACAAGTTGATCAATCCTGGGCATGTGTATCGCGGTTAGCTGACTGCCTTAGCTGCCCAAGTGATATCAGCCCTTTTTAGCCATAGCCAGTGACTGGTCCTCTCAGCAGTGTTAGCTTATAGCCTGCCGTTGCGCCTGTCCTCTGATCTCCAGTAGCGGTCCTAGCCTGTTTGGCGCCCTGGGCGAGTCTCCATGTGTATCTGCCCTGAGTAAGGTTAGTCCTACAACCAACCAAGATGTGATTGAGTGTGGCTGGATGGGTCCTTTCCGAACCACAGCTGCAGATTTATTGGATTGGATTTATGTCGCTCGGATGATGAAACTTAGTGTATTAGACTCCATTAACCAGATTTCAATTAATGAGTTTCCTCTTTTCAACACTCTCAATTCATCCACAGATCCTACTTGGCCAGAGCTATGGCTCTGGCATGTCTGCCTGTTTCCTCCTGTCGTCGCACCATTTTCCGATGTTCGATTACAGATGCCTGTTGCCACCGAGGTGTTACTGCTCCAAAACCAAATCCTCCTCTGCCCTGTTGGATGTGACCCACCACATTACGATACTGAAGAGCAGATTTGGTCTGTAGCCAAATACATACATACATACTTTAGGTTTCTGATTATTAAACTTGTTGCTGCCGTTCATAGTGTGTAACTTGAAGGCCCTGAGTACTTTCTCCCACACTGAAAACACTGGAATGATAACATTATTTGAACATTACCTAATAAGACTGATTCAGGACAGACAATTAGTTATGTTAAACTTTCCTAGCAGTCCTTCACAAACAGGGAACAGTCTGTCTATTCTCTCCATCTGTCAGCTGCTGCTGGCTCTTCCTCCTCCTCTTCCTCACACACTGCTGAGTTTGTCCTGGTGGATCATCAGGGGTGCAAAGCCTCACAGATGATGTGCAGCAGTGGGTCCCTCAGTCTGTCCTCACTCTGGACACTTGCAGTTGTCACACATGGAAATCAAATGGCAGCAATATAACATAGCTAACATTAACAGTGCAGTGAATGCTGCTCAGGACTGCAAACCGAGCAGCAGCACTGACTTTCAGCTTGTTGTGTTTGTGGATATATGACTGACTTTAATTATCCATAAAATCATCACATTCTCTGTAAGATTAAGGTCGACTATTGAACGGCGTATATTTTAAAGTGAAGGCTTTAAAACCAAGTTAACACTGAAAGTACAAACATCACTAATGTCACATAACTTTGCCGACATGTGGCCAACAGTAATGTTTTAATGTCCTTCATTATTAAACATTCGCACATAAATAAGTGACATAATACTCAGTACTTACTTTTGAAAGTTTACTCTTCGGCCACCCCATTTCAGCTGTCCGCCTTTTTTTTCTGAAAAAATATCCACACCCACTGCCGCGCTAGGAATCCTGGGATATATGGGACCACGAAGTCTACACCGGACCCACCCTTCAAATTTGGGGAAATGAAGGGCACATTTGTCGACCGCATTTGGAGTACACTTCGAATTGGGACACCCTTTGTCGTGTCGTTGTGATGTAATCGGTCTACAAATGCGCACTACGAAGCATGCAGTCGCTGCGAATGGGACACAGCTCTTGTCAGATATCAACGGCTGGCTGTAGGCTGATGCACCTCAGGGCTGAAAGATGAGACAGTGCCCTCTGCTGAAATCTTTCTGCTCATGACAGAAAATGATATCCACAGAAATTCCAGCAGAGGCAAATCTGTTTTTACTTGGTTTGGATCCAGAAAGACACCAACAAGAATGAAGCTGATTTTTTTTTTAAATGACACAAAGACAACAGCACTGTTTTGGAAAATAAATGTTTCACACTAGATTAAAAAAAAAAAGGATCAAAGCTTTAACTAGAAACAAGAACCGATAAAGTGAATAACAAACAAAGATCTGAAAGCTTTGAGGACCTCCATGAACTTTTTGAAAGATTTGGATCCATGTGCTGCTGATAGGGATCATGTGATGTTTGGGGTTCTCTCCCAGCGGTTGTAGGTTCTGATAGCACCTGTGGATGAATGTTGTTGTTAATTATTGCCATATAAATACACTGGACTGAC
This sequence comes from Oreochromis aureus, assembly GCF_013358895.1. NCBI lineage: Eukaryota > Metazoa > Chordata > Actinopteri > Cichliformes > Cichlidae > Oreochromis > Oreochromis aureus. The sequence continues at coordinate 52,133,452 of NC_052944.1, read as the reverse complement.
CCTTGAAGAGGTTTTTTCTCAACAGGCTATCTATTCATCGCAAGACAAATATGAAACAGTCAGAAAACCATTTAAAATCACCAATTAACCTACCGAGTATGGTGAGCATGCTCTACAGTGTCAGCATGATGTCTGATGAACAGTACAATGTGAATCTGCCTCAGTCTGATTTAAGGAAAACTCCCTTTTTCATATTCTGAGAGTTTTTATCCACAGCCGAGCTCCAATCCGAATCCTGCTTCATACTGATGGATTTTCTCTGATTTTTGTTATCAGGAGTCCAGCCTGAAGGAGAACACATTTCAATAGGTAAACAGAGAACTCAGATACAATTTTTTAAACCACAGAAGCACCAGCAAAGTTTGACTTTAATGTTTTTAGAGGGAAATTCATTTTTATTACTGATGACTCTATGCTTTCTGCTCAGAACCTGGTGATGTCAGGTTGGTGGGAGGAGCCAGTCGCTGTGCAGGTATACTGGAGCTGAAACATCTGGGAGAATGGAGACCAGTCAGTGGCTCATTCTATGTTGTGACCGCGAAAGTAGCAGCTGTCTTCTGTGAACATCTGGACTGTGGCTCTGTTGTTAATGTAGAAAAACAATATGAGTCCACAGAGAGATCTGTGTGGAGGATCAACATTGACTATGCTAATCCTGGATCTGCTCTGAGGAATTGTACAAATTCAGCTGAATCTTCCGACATTCTGAATGCCACCTGCTCAGGTAAGGTTTAGTGACACCATCAATGACCTCAGACCAAGCAGAACTTAAGGAGTCCTCTGGGCCAATCATAAACCAGCCTGAAAGGTCTCCTCCTTCAGCATTACGGCTTTCTGAGTCACTCGTTTAGAGTAGCTGCTGACCGTTTGACTGTTTTGCTGTTTTATTGTCAGGTCTCTGTCCAGGCAAGGGTTTGTCAGCTGATTTTTGGCTTTGTCTTCATGTTTATAAGAACAACTAGAAAATACAAACAGCAAATGCAAAAGAATGTAAGTTAGATTAAAAAAAACTTCTCACACCAAACATTGTGTTCAGTGTCTGAAGGGTTTCGCTAGATTAGCTTAGCTCGTAGCACACACACAAGCAGCATGATCTCTTCAGTTGTCCCTCCTGCACTTTCCTGGTCAACAACGACTGAAAGATAAAAAAAAAATCACAAAGAAAGAACAACACAGTATCCACATCTGCACCAAAGCATAAAACAGTGAAATGATAATAGCTGATCAACAAATCGATTTACTCTGCCTTACAGAAACCTGGTTGCAGCAGGATGATTATGTTAGTTTAAATGAATCAACACCCCCGAGTCATTCTAACTACCAGAAAACTCAAAGCACAGGCTGATGAGGCAGTGTGGCAGCAATTTTTCACACCAGCCTATTAATCAACTAAAGACCAAGACAGACTTTTAATTCATATGCCTAAGCATGATGCTTAGCCTTTTCCACCCTATCTGCAAAACTCAAAAAACAGTCTTATTTGTTATCATATATCGTCCACCTGGGCCTTACACAGAGTTTCTGTCGGATTTCTCAGACTTTTTATCTGATTTAGTGCTCAGCTCAGATAAAATAATTATTGTGGGTGATTTTAACATCCATGTAGATGCTAAAAATTACAGCCTCGTTTCAAAATGTAAAAGTCCTGCCCTGTACCAACACAGAGCAGAGCAGCTACCTGAACTCCACTCTAACAGATGTAGATTATCTTGTTAATAATTTTACCTCCTCACTACTTATGACTCTGGATACTGTAGCTCCTGTGAAAAATAGAGCCTCAAATCAGAAGAATTCGACTCCCTGGTATAATTCTCAAACACACAGCATAAAGCAGATAACTATGGGCTCAAAATGTGGTCATAAATATTTTGTACTTGTAAATCAGTTTTGTACTTGTAAATCAGGATTTGTATGTGTAAAAAGAATTTGTGTGTGTGTAACCTCCCCCTCCCCCCTCCCGGTCAACTGTTCTCCTTGTCCCCTGAAGAAAACAAGGCCATGGTAAATGGTAAATGGCCTGTATTTATATAGCGCCTTTACTAGTCCCTAAGGACCCCAAAGCGCTTTACATATCCAGTCATTCACCCATTCACGCACACATTCACACACTGGTGATGGCAAGCTACATTGTAGCCACAGCCACCCTGGGGCGCACTGACAGAGGCCATGGAGGAGTACGTTGCAGAGGCCTTCCAGCAGGGCTTATTTGACCCTCCACCTCCCCTGCAGCCGCTAGGTTCTTTGTTGAGTAGAAGGATGGGGGTATCCATTCCTGTGCTGATTATTGGGGTTTGAATAAAGTCCCCATCAAGAATACCATCCTCCTCCTCTGCTCTCGACCACATTTGACTCCCTCTCCCAGGCCAGTATCTTCACTAAACTGGATCTGTGAAGCACCTACAATTTCGTGCACATTTTAGAAGGGGACGGGTGGAAGACAGCCTTCATCACACCTAACGGGCACGGGGACTAACTGGTAATGATTTCCAGCCTGTGCAACAGCCCTACCGTCTTCCAACACCTGATCAATGACGTCCTTCATGACATTCTAGGCTGGCAGGTGTTTGCCTTTTTTCGACTCCTGTTGCGGATTGGACTGAATCATACTTGTTATTAATCTCTGGCTCTCTTCCACATCGTGTCTTTTATCCTTTATTCCTTCTCTCACCCCAACCGGTCATGACAGTCATTCTGCTGGAGGTTTATTCCTGTTAAAAGGGAGTTTTTCCTTCTAACTGTTGCCAACGTGCTTGCTCATAGGGGGTCATATGATTGTTAGGCTTTTCTCTGTATGTTTTATTGTAGAGTCTACCTTACAATATAAAGCACCTTGAGGTGACTGTTGTGATTTGGTGCTGTATGAATACATTGAATTGAATTGAACAAACAAAACCAAATCCAAAGAACTGCAGCACACTCAAGTTTCAGTAAAGCCATTAAAATAGATTTCAACTGAACAAATCTCAGAGTCACAAAAAACCTTCAGCTTAGAACACGTGTCAAAGTCAAGGCCCACGGGCCACGGCGTACGTTTATATCCGGCCCGCGAGATCATTTTATATAGATTTATTATTATTGTTATGCATGGCCCGGTGATATGAGCAGTAGCGGTTTTAGATACGGGCGACACGGGCGGTTGCCCGGGGCGGCATCGTGGTGGGGGGCGGCATCACGGGCATCGGCAAAAAAAAAAAAAAAAATTGCTCGTACTCATGCTGCCCCGACATCATGCCAGCGCATACTGGGAATGTCACAGGCACCGATCGGTTATCTATCGCCCATTTGCTGGGAGTAAGGCGCCCTCCGTTTGCGGGTGCGCCTGCTGCTTGCGGCACAGGGAGGAGAGGGCGGGCGGCGGGGATTCTCTGGCTGGCTGGAGCAGCATCTAATAACCAACTCGCATAATAAAACAAAATAAAAACAAAACAACAAACACGAAAACACCGGACATCATGATACAGACTTATAATTTGCACCGATGTTTTTCAAAATTCTATACTGCGAAAAGTGAGCGAGAGCCCCTCGATGCGCCTGCGCGCTGCTGAAGTCAAAGTAACTTTATTGTCATCTCCGCTACATACAGTCCAGTATATAGAGAGACGAGACGACGAGGCTCCAGTTACAGCAGTGCAAGTAAACAAACAATAAATATTTAAGAGTAAAAAAATAAATATACACTTTAGGACTCGGGGTAAAGGGATAAATAACAATTTAAAATGTATATTTTATATTTTGTTGATTTAAAGTCTCACACACAACCCGTTTTTAAAGTTTTAAAAAAAAAGAGAAAAGAAGAGGAGGAGTGTAGCGACTTCCACAGTCGCTAGAGGCTGGGGGTGGAGCCTGCCTATTTGCCTGATGCGCTGTCAACTGTACGCAATAATGCGAGAGGTGGAATTGCTTCCTTGTTTATTAAAAGTTACAGAGCAATGTGATCGGCTCGCGATTCAAACTCTTAAAACATCACAGGCTCTAATGCAACAAGGGGAAACTCGTTGTGCTGCGGTCAACAAAAACTACGGCTACCCAGCCCTGCTCTGTCAAAATCAAACCAGTGAATGACAGACTGACAACGCCCTCTTAATGTCCCACGTGACTCTCGTTACACATCACCATAGCAACCAAACAAATGAAAACCCAGTGATCATTAAAATTCAATACATTTAATTATGGCTCCTACAAGGAGAAACGAGCAAAAGATACAGGTAAGCAGATGTGTCATTGGATAATGGCAGGTCATGTATCCTAAAACATTAAGAATCAGAATACTTTCTTAATCCCTAAGGAAATTATGTGGGTTACAGTTCCTCCAAGAAGAAATGGTAAAAATAGTAACAGTAACAAATTAAACTCCAAACAATATATACAATAATATAATATTAATTAGTCAGTGTCAATTGTTGATTTGTCCTGTTCTCATTGTATGACGAATTATGATGTCTGTTTAGTAGCCGTTTGCATACAATGCATACTCTCTCTCTCTTCATGTGTGTGTGCGTGTGTGTGTGTGTGTGTGTGTGTGGGGGGGCCAGAGGGGGGTGTTCGCCCAGGGCGCCAAACAGGCTAGGACCGCCACTGGATATGAGGCACTAATAACACACAAACTACAGATCCCATAATGCAGCGCTGCAGCCTCCTTTCCGAACGCTAGGCTAACTGGGAACATTCTGTGTCTTTAAGTCAAACTTCTGTTAGCTAGCCCCTCACAATGGTGGAGAGAAAAGTTGATTCTGAAAACAGAGCCTTTCAGCACCGCCGGCGGGAGGCTGAATATATGTTTACAGACATTGCTGGTAAACCCGTATCTTATTTGTGGAGCTAATGTGGCTGTAATTAAGGGATTTAATTTAAGACACTACGAGTCAAAACATAAGCTGAAAAATCGAAAGGCAGAGCAGAAACTACAGAAAGTAGAAGAGCTAAAGAAGAATCTGACACTTCAGCAGATGATTTTCAACAGAGCAAAATCACAAAGTGAAGCTGTTGTGAAAGCAAGTTTTATTGTAGCAGAGGAGATAGCCAAATGAGCCCGGTACCACTCTGAAGAGCTGCATGATGAAGCTGTGCGACGTCTTGTGTCCAGTCAAAACGCAGATTTTGGCAAATGTGAGCCTGAGGAGAAATACGATTGCTGATCGGGTTTGTGAGATGGCCACTGATTTAAGAACACAGTTGTGTGAAAGAAGCAAAAACTTCATTGCATACTCGCTTGCTGTGGATGAAAGTACAGACATGATGGACATTGCACAGCTGGCCATCTTCATCCGTGGAGAGGAAATATTGGAAATTAAATCGATGCACAGGACAACGACAGGAAAAGACATTTTTGAAAACGTATTTCAAAGTGTAACCGACATGAAACTGCCCTGGGACAAACTTGTTGGACTTACAACAGATGGAGCGCCGGTGTTGTGCAGGATGTAGGATCTAGTAAAGATGCAGGAGGAGAACTGTACCGGTGAGTTATCAGCATATCACTGCATCATACACCAGGAAACGCTGTGTGGTAAAGTCCTAAAAATGGAGCATGTAATGATCACCGTAACGCAGACCGTACATTTTCTGAGCTAAAAGTTTAAATCACCGTTAATTTCAGTCTTTTATGTGGGAAATAGATTCAGAGTTTGCCGACATTCCTCATCATACAGAGGTCCGTTGGCTGAGTTGGGGATAAGTTCTCAATCGAGTTTTTGAGCTCAGCAAGGAAATCTGTCAGTTCATGGACATGGCATGTATGATGCGGTGAAGGCATTTCAAGTGAAGCTGTCACAAATGCACCAGTGCAACTTGCCTCACTTTCCCTGTTGCCAAGTAATGTTGAACCAAGTCGGCGCACTTTTCTCCGTCTGCATGCTCCAACCTTGTGTATGCTTTCATTTATTTTTTTCTGGGGTTTTGGCAGCATGTTCATATTTCTAACTTGCATAATTTTGACAGGATATATTTTTATGGACAGCAAAATATTTAAAGTTAAAGTTGTTTTTTTTTTAAGTTTATTTATTCTGGAATTATATTCTTGTCTGTTTTTATTCACATTTATGTTTAAAAACATTGTTTTAGTGTGTTCAAAAAATGTTTATCTTGTTTGGCCCGAGACCTAAAGTGTGCCTTGAGTTTTGGCCCCCTGGCTTAGAAAATCCTTTAACTCCAAGACCCTTTCAGCATTTTCCTTTCTAGACAGCTCAGTTTAGGTTCTCACTCATCTACAAATTGGATAAGATGTTAGAATAAGGAAAGATACACATTATCTTTCACAAAACTGAAAAATGCCCATGTTAAAGAAGCCAAAACATGAAAAACAGTAAAATAAAATATCACAGAAAAAAAATCAGGGACAGGTAAAAACCAGGTTAAAATATCGAGCTATCACAAATGGAAAAGAACAAAAATGCAGGGCTCAATAAGCGTAAAACTACATCTAATCTAATCCAATAAGCAACTCAAAAAGTAAAATTTGCCAAAAAAATATAGGCATGAGGTGCTAACCATTTCCTTTATCTGTATCTTGTCCATTAACCAGGAGAGTGAAGACCACTTAAAAATGATTAAGGATGAGAATTTGATCAGTTTCATGTTCACAAATTGAATATTTTCCTCTGAGTCCACTTGAGGTCCTCACACTGTTTTATGGATAAGGTTTGAAGGTTAAAGCCAGCCGGGAGCAAATCAGTGACTAAAGCATGGCTGTAAGTGGAAGTTACTGGGAGTGCTGACACATTTACAGCAGCCACATTATCAACCACAGACAATGATGTACTGACATCAGCTTTGAGCAGTTGAGCTAAGCTGGGTTAATCAATATCTCCACACCCACATGGCCTACTTCACCCTGCACTCCTCCCTAAAAGGCAACAGTTTAGATTTTTGAGATCTTTGGTGTGTTTTCTAATTTATCCTGGGTTACAGAAACATGAGAAAGAATGGAAAGGGTTGACCTTGTTTGCATGGAAAGCAAAGGAGTAGCTGAGCAGAAGAAACAGAGAAGATGATCATAAGAATGATGATGATTAGAAGCATCGGATATCAGTAAGAGCTGTTCCAGTGTATGAAATACAGTTGTGATGCTGACATGACTCCAGTGTGTGCTGTTATAACGGTGTATTCTGTTGTTAATGATGCATTCATGTTGTGATGGGTTGGAATCAGTAAATGGTAAATGGACTGGTTCTTATATAGCACTTCTACTCTGAGCACTTAAAGCACTTTACACAACTTGTACATTCACCCATTCAAACAAGCACTTTTTTGTCTATGCTGTTTCTAAGTGCTTACTATCTAACATTCATACACATTCAGAGGAACATGGGCTCCAGACTGGAACCAAACCACAAGCCTTCTGGTTACTGAGTGACCTGCTCTACCACCTGAGCTACAGCCACCCCATCTAATCGGAATCAGTGAATAGTCGTTTGCTGCCATCTTTTTCTTGTGTGTCTGCTGTCTCTGATCTCTCTGTTTGATCTTCTCTGATGTCTCCAGACTCTGTCAGGCTGCTGAATGGTTCCAATCTGTGTTCAGGCAGACTGCAGGTGAAGTCTAACCAGAAATGGTCCTCAGTGTGTGAAGCTGACTTTGACCTGCAGGATGCAGAGGTGGTCTGTAGGGAGCTTGGCTGTGGGCCTCCTTCAGTCCTCCAGAGGGCGCTCTATGGAGAAGTGGAGACTCCAGTATGGAGCAAAGAGTTCCAGTGTGAAGGCCATGAGTCTGCTCTCCTGGACTGTAGAAGCTCAGGCTCAGCTAGAAGCAGCTGCTCACCTGGCAAAGCTGTTGGACTCACCTGCTCAGGTAAAAGAGGAGCTGCAGCTTTGATCTGGTTCAAACTCACTTTATTCTTTTACTGACGGCTCTCTGTTTTCTATGCAGAACCTCTCGGGCTGGTGGGAGGAGCCAGTCGCTGTGCAGGTACACTGGAGTTCAAACATCTGGGAGAGTGGAGACCAGTATCTGGGTTTTCCTCTAAGTGGACTCTGAAGTCAGCAGCTTTTGTTTGTGAACATCTGGACTGTGGGTCTGCTGCTTATACAGGAAATACAAACAGGTTACCATACCAGGCCAAAGGTATGTGGCCGATGGAACCTGACTGTCTTCAGTCTGGCTCTGCTCTGAGAGAGTGTTTAACATCACATGTTGGACTTCCATATGGAGTACATATTGTGATGACAGAATACTCTAGCCACGTGTATCTCACCTGTTCAGGTAAGCCTATCAGTGATATCAACATCATCATCATATCAAGGTTGGTAGGGTAGAGAATGGGTGTTTTTCGTTACCCTAACTTCTGCTTTCTCACATCCTCTCTCCTCCTGTCACCTGTAAATCGTTCCCTTTTCTCCATAATGATGGATCATCCACTTCCTTAAATGCACCTGGAAGAGATGAGATGAGAACACAGGTCTATTCTAGATGGGAATTTTGGAATTTGTTTTCTTTAATTAGGTTCAACACCCACCTGCGGCTTCTTGCCAAACAAGAACTCAAAGGAAGAAAATAAATCCCAGCTATCCCAATTGTGTTCATTCTCATGAATGAACTTATGAATCATGGACTTTAAAGTCTTATTCAGGTGCTCCACCACCCCGTCAGTCTGCAGGTGGTAGATGCTGGTCCGTACAGATTTAATGTGCAGTAATCCATACAGATCATGTGTGACACATGAACATTGCCTTGGTCAGTCAGTATCTCTTTTGAGATGCTGGCTCGTGAGATGACCCGAAACAGTGCCTGCACCACAGGCTTTGCAAAAATGATGGGCATGGGCACTGTCTCAGAATATCGCATTGTACAATCCACCACAACCAATACAAAGCAATATTCCCCTGCACCCCGGTGAAATGGCCCAATGAGGTCCATGCCATTTCACTAAACGTGACCTCCATGGATGGTAACAGGCACAAAAATAATTTTGGTATGGGTGTTTGGCTCACAAGCAGACACACAGGGCTGGACACAGACCATCTCCCTAGATGCCCAGCTAAGAAATTCTGGCCATGTTTACTTCAGCGTTTTTCACATCACTGCTGTTGGGTTATTATGAGCAGCCTGGAAAATCATTTTTTGGCAGATTTTTGGCACCAACAACTGAGTGTATTCCGCTTTCTTGCAAGTGTCACGACAAACTTGATGCAGCCTGTCTCTGATCAACACAAAATGCGGGTAGCTCAGTGCTGTGTCAGAGCATGCCATGTGACCATCAATTTTCATCACTCTGTCAAAGGCTGAGCCTAGAATTTCATTGTGAGATTGCTCTACTGGGAAATCTCCTATGAAGTAAAACAGGCTGACCTCCAAAGAATGCTGTGCCGTCTCCTCCTCCCCAGAGTCGGCATTGAATGACCTTGTGTAACCACTGAGTTGCCCTTGTATTTTGTCTGTAGTAGCTCTATGAGTTAGGTGTGTCCCCATACACACACCAAATCTCCAATCAGCTTGCCTCCAACAATGGGGTGGCTGTAGCTCAGGTAGCTCAGGTGGTAGAGCAGGTCCGCCACCAATCAGAAGGTCGGTGGTTCGATCCCAGGCTGCCTCCTGGCTGCATGCCAAATATCCGTGGGCAAGATACTAACCCCATGTTTGCCTACTGGTGGTGGTCAGAGGGCCCAGTGGCGCCAGTGTCCGGCAGCTTCGCCTCTGTCAGTGCAGCTGTGGCTACAATGTAGCTTGCCATCGCGTGTGAATGGGTGAATGACTGAATGTAGTGTAAAGCGCTTTGGGGTAATTAGGGACTGAGTAAAGCGTTATACAAATGCAGGCCATTTACCATAACAATCCACCTGGCCAAACCAGGTTTTGGTGGATCATGGACTGCGTGCAGTCTGAGTCAACCATAGCCTGCAGTATACCCCTTTAGCACCTTGCCAGCACACAATATGTTCCTCTCAGACTCAGGAAGGGTGTTGGAGAGCTGGCAACATGGATTACCTATCCCACCTTCATCAGCAGGCAGTCACGACAAACAGCTGCTGCACCTCCAACACTTCTGCACCGACATTTATGCAGCCCCTGGTGGGTAGTTGCTGAAGAGTGTTAAGCTTGGACATCGTGGTGTACTTATCGTCATGACACTCACCTGGTTGGCGGACTTCCCTGCTCTCCACTTTCCAATGTACTCCATGCCTGAGACGCTCACTCCCTGCCAGGCATTCGGGATTAAAGTTCCTGACTTTAATAAAGGTTCATGTTTTTATGTGAAAACATTTGTCAGTTGAGTCAGCTTTTGGGTCCCCTCTACGTACCGGCCATTTGATAAGTTGTTTCCTGCCATCTTTTTCTTGTGTGTGTTTTCTCTGATCTCTCTCTGTTTGATCTTCTCTGATGTCTCCAGACTCTGTCAGGCTGCTGAATGGTTCCAGTCTGTGTTCAGGCAGACTGCAGGTGAAGTCTAACCAGAAATGGTCCTCAGTGTGTGAAGCTGACTTTGACCTGCAGGATGCAGAGGTGGTCTGTAGGGAGCTTGCCTGTGGGCCTCCTTTGGTCCTCCAAGGGGGGCTCTATGGAGAAGTGGAGGCTCCAGTGTGGAGCAAAGAGTTCCAGTGTGGAGGCCATGAGTCTGCTCTCCTGGACTGTAGAAGCTCAGGCTCAGCTAGAAGCAGCTGCTCACCTGGCAAAGCTGTTGGACTCACCTGCTCAGGTAGAAGAGGAGCTGCAGCTTTGATCTGGTTCAAACTCACTTTATTCTTTTACTGACGACTCTCTGCTTTCTGTTAGAGCCTGTCAGATTGGTGCGAGGAGCCAGTCGCTGTTCAGGTACACTGGAGTTCAACCACCAGGGAAACTGGAGACCAGTATCTGGTTTTGGCTGGAGCCTGAAGGAATCAGCTATTGTCTGTCAACATCTGGGCTGTGGCTCTGCTGTTTTTGTAGGACAGAGAGACGACTCCTTATGGGGAGATCGTATGAGCATCAACCCTGACTGTGTTCATTCTGGACCTGCCCTGAAGGATTGTGCAACATTAGGTTACTCCAGTTACAACTTGGATCTCAAGTGTTCAGGTAAGCCTATTAATGATATCAACTATGACATCATCGGAGCTGTGTAGCATGGACAAATGGTGCTTTGTATAGTGCGCTATCCTGCATCCTCACATTTGGTTGCAAACAGATAAACCCACTGAACACCAGAACTAAAGACACTGATTCTTAGATGAAATAGAAGATTTAAAGGAAATATGAAGTAATTATTAAAAACAACAACAGTAATAATGTTGCTAATAATCAGCTCTGTCAGTCAGGTCACTTCTCTAAATGAATAATGGCCTGTTGGATTTTATTGGCTATCAGAGAAGACACTGTGCGACATTGGTAGTTGGTCTGACAGCTGATCTAGCTGTACAGCACCTCATAACTAACTGGCATCTCTTCACACTGAAACTCTGGAAGCAAAGATATCTTATTTGGAAGTTGCAGCTCCTCTGTCCTCACATCTCTGTCACATCCGCATTGGGAGGGGCTGGGATTTGAGGAAAGGATGGAAGTGAAAGAAGCAAGGAGACCCTATAGCATGATGAGAAACAGCCAAAGGCTTGAGCCCAGTAAAAGTTCTGTTTGATAATTGCTCCTGTTTTTGTCGTCACTCTTTAGTTTCTTCTTTACGTTTGCGCACTTTTATCCCAGTTCAGCTGTGTGTCTGTTACCGTTGTGTGTTTATGCTTTCGATTTATTGTTGGACCTCTGACTTTTATATGCTGAAAGTTTGAATCAGTGAATAGTTTTTTGCTGCCATCTTTCTCTTGTGTGTCTGCTGTCTCTGATCTCTCTGTTTGATCTTCTCTGATGTCTCCAGACTCTGTCAGGCTGCTGAATGGTTCCAGTCTGTGTTCAGGCAGACTGCAGGTGAAGTCTAACCAGAAATGGTCCTCAGTGTGTGAAGCTGACTTTGACCTGCAGGATGCAGAGGTGGTCTGTAGGGAGCTTGCCTGTGGGCCTCCTTTGGTCCTCCAAGGGGGGCTCTATGGAGAAGTGGAGGCTCCAGTGTGGAGCAAAGAGTTCCAGTGTGGAGGCCATGAGTCTGCTCTCCTGGACTGTAGAAGCTCAGGCTCAGCTAGAAGCAGCTGCTCACCTGGCAAAGCTGTTGGACTCACCTGCTCAGGTAGAAGAGGAGCTGCAGCTTTGATCTGGTTCAAACTCATTTTATTCTTTCACTGATGACTCTCTTTCTGTTCAGAGTCTCATGTCAGGTTGGTGGGAGGAGCCAGTCAGTGCACAGGTACACTGGAGGTGAAACACCTGGAAGAATGGAGACCAGTGCATGGCTCTGATTGGACCCTGAAGGAAGCAGCTGCTGTTTGTGAACATCTGGACTGTGGCTCTGCTGTTTATGTAGGAGAGAGAGAAGAGTTCTCATACAGATCCGTGTGGGAGATCAAACCTGACTGTGTTAACTTTCGATCTGGTCAAATCGAGTGCGCAACATCAACTCTTTTATCCTCCATCCTGGATCTCACCTGCTCCGGTAAGGTTCAGTGACATCATCAATGACATAATCAGAGCTGGGTCCAGTAAACGTGGACTACATTTAAATGACCAAAAAAATCTACCTCTCATCTTTTCCTACCCGTTTTGAGCTGATGTCAGTGAACACTGTCTTGACATCAAGGACAGTGTGTTGGAGAGTTGATTAAGAGTTGGGAAAAGATAAGAGTGGTGTGCAGAGATTCCAGCTGCATTGACACTTGACTCCTAAATGTCACTGACTACAAGGTCCAGACGCTGGACTACAAATTATATGTCTTACTTCAGCCAGATATATTTGACCTCTGTTATTTGATGCATGTTAAATTAATGAGAGCAGCCTGGGAAAACTATGCCTTCATTACAAAGGCCAGAATTTTAAAGGAAAATGAACATAAGGGGATAGATTTACTGCAGCAGAAGAAAACATGATTTGGTGTTAAAAACCTGCTGTGAGGATCTACCTAAGAGGCACAGTACCATTGGCTGAGAGGATGGGGCTGTTTCTCAGGCTGGCCTTACTGCAAAAGCAGGAGTTTCATTTTCAGAGCACAAAATCTAGGGAGGAAAGTACCTAAATGAATCAGGCACAGTGAGACATATTCAGGTCTGCAAAAAGCTGTTGCTTTTATTGTTCATTTATTTAGAATAAGAGTCAGAGATGTTGTCAGAACAAGTGTGTAATTATCAGAGGTGGATGGTTCAGAGCCGTGAGCACAGGCCCAAAACTGGCTCTGTGCTGTAGATCTTCACTCTGTAATGCTGGAAATTCACAGAAAGGCTTCATTATGTTAGTGTTCTTCTGCACGTTGTACAGGTCAGCTGCTCCACATCATGCAGCTGTACTCTGATTAACCCTGATTTCGACCTCAGTCTCCATCCTTAGGACCTCACACAGTCCCAGCAGTTTCTACCAGCATAGTTCTCCTAATACTACAAACATGATGATTCTCCTTCAGCCTCATCTCATTAATCTGAGCTGCATCACTGTTTTCCACACAACAGTAAAACCTGAGCTCACACTCCTGCATCATTCTCTCCCTCATTGGCTTTGCTGGTTTCTGAGCTGCTCTCTGCAGATTGCTGGTTATTCCTGAAGTGAACTGGCTGCTGTTTGTATGGTGATGGTGTACTGTTAGTAGAACAACCTGCGACTGCAGCATCACAGTAATTTACCCCAATTAGTAAATCTGCCTCGTAGCCAGTAAAATGTTCCTGCTGTTCCTGCTGCAGAGATGACCCAGTGGAACTCGTTTCCTCCTTGTTTAGGATTTGTGTGACCTCTTTCCTCACTGATCCCAGCTGATCAAGAGTAAACATGAATCCATGGTCATCATGTAGGCCAGGGGTCTGCAACCTTTAACACTCAAAGAGCCACTTGGACCCGGTTTCCACGCAAAAGAAAACACTGGGAGCCGCAAATACTTTTTGAAATCTAAAATGAAGTTAACACTGTATATATTGTTTTTTACCTTTGTGCTTTGTGCGAACAACTAAAGTAAGTAAAGTTTTTTTATTAAGCGCTTTTCACAGACAGGCAGTCACAAAGCGCTGTACACAAATATTAAAATAAACAATACAATCAATAGACATTATACACAATGTAAAAGATCAAATGTAAATAATGTAAAGAATATAAAATATGTAGATCAACAACAGGCTTGTTTGAACAGAAAAGTTTTTAACTGCTTTTTAAAAGAATCCACAGAGCAACTAAGGTCTGTTGCTTATAAAATCCATGAAGTGCAACAGAGAAAATTACATTTTATTTATGTAATTAACACATTTTGAACTCTTAAAGAAATATAACAAAAGGAAAGACACCAACCTGAACTAAAATGATCCATGTAGCAAACAAAAACTGTTGTCAGCCGCCACCCTTTTAAAAAGTAATTGGAAAAAAAGCACTATGCCGCTAAAAAAAAGTAGATATTTGCAAAATTCTGCCTAAATATCTATTTTACCATGTTAATGTGTGTGGCGGGGCGTGGTCTGCAGTGCCGCTGCATGGGAGGAGTCGGACGCACCCGAGCGGCACCCGCAATCACGCCTCGCCGCCTTAAAGTCTGTGCTCTCTCTGCTGTTGTGTTGTCGGGCTGTGAGCTGAAAAGCTATAGCCGGCTGTATGCGTACAGCAACTGTGTGTGAAAAGTGGTCAATAAAGAGATGCTGAAAAGCGTGTTCATGTAAACATCGTCGGGTCTGCCGTGATTTGTTTACAATGAGACTTATGGTCCCAAACCTCTGCGCACAGCGTCTGCAAATCGGGGCTTTCATCTTTACGCAGGACTGTAAGCTGTCATCTGTCAGGCGTGAGCGGTGTTTGTTTTTAACATAGTTCACGGTGGAGAACAGCTGCTGACATAATGTGGATCCGAAGATCCATAACTGGCCTATCTGGGGTTGAAAGTCTTGATAAATGCACGGCGTTTCGGCGGGTATACCGGCTTCCCCGAGTGTGACGCTTATTTTGAGCGATGACAAATAATACTAAAATATAATTTTATTTTTATATTTATATTTCAAAATCACAACAATCTTCCAATATAGAACTACAAGTTTTTTAAAAAAGAACTAAACACAAATAAAATGCACTTCAGCTAAATACTTCTAATTTATTTTCCCAAACCACGCGGAGCCGCAGTATAAGGACTAAAGAGCCGCGGGTTGCTGACCCCTGATGTAGGGTGACTCACCTCTGCAGACATTAAATGGTAAATGGACTGGCTTCTTATATAGCACTTTTCTACTCTCCTGGAGTACTCAAATCGCTCTATACAACACACCCCATACACACCCATACACACAAGCACTATTATCTATACGTTGAGTGCTTACTAACTGTCATTCATACGCATTCATACTCCGATGAATGCATCGGAGAGCAAGTCGGGGTTAGTATCTTGCCCAAGGCATGCAAACTAGGGGAGCCAGGGATCGAACCACCAACCTTCCGATCAGCAGCTGACCTGCTCTAGCTCCTGAGCTACAGCCACCCAACGAAGAAAGGGTGCAGATAGGGCTCGATATATCGAGTTTTTTAAAAATATCGATATATTTTTATACGAGATATAAGATGTGACAATATCCTTTATATCGATATAGTCTGTGTTACGTTATAATTATAGTTGTGGAGACACAAGTTTGCCTCTCTTTCGTCCACTTTTGTCTTTACGCAACGTTACTCGACCTCGCCTCTCCTTCACTGAACACAACTCCCCCTCCTCCCCCATCGCTTCACCTGCAGGCAGCGACAAGATGGACACGGCAAATCTCCGTTAACGAGTTACTGCGCATCGCCCCGTGCGTGGGGCTGGACGGCGTCAACGTGTTAACGAGCTAACCACGCTAACGAGCTAGCCACGCTAACGCCATGCAGCCCAAAGGGGCTTTTCATTCTCTCAAAAGTTGACTGCGCGCCTTTTGTATGAATTCTGGTTGTGCTTGATGATCGCGAACCGATTTTATGTGATACACAGCGCTCAATCTGTCAAAAAATGTTTTAGTTCGACTTTGCTAAGCTACGGAGCTGCACCGCTTGATGGATTGTCGGAGCATTACGGCTACCGAGGAGCCTCGCGGAGTAATACGTACTGTGCTTCAACGTAATATTACCGTACTGTGTGTGTATAAGGACCATAAATGACACCTGTTCAGAGACATGGTTACGAAGCGGATTTCAAACTCCAGGCTGTCAGTCACGCAGTAGAAGTTGGGAACAGAGCAGCTGTGAAATCTGTCTATGTTATTATGCTCAGCGCCTTTTAGTTTACATTTTGACTGCACAATTGTGAGCTTTTTGTTATGCACAAAACAACATAGTTTTCTTTTATTTATGGAGCATCATTATTTAATAAATGCTCATAATTTATTTTTGAGTAGTTTTTTTCATGTACATCTATGCTGTATGTTAATAAAAGTGCCTGTGTGACATCTGGGACACAGCTTTGACTAAGAACTCTCTCTTTGTTCTTACTTTATGGCTTTTAAAAAATATTGAGATATATATCTTATATCGCCATCCAGCTAAAAAATATCGAGATATGAATTTTGGGCCATATCGCCCAGCCCTAGGTGCAGATGCAGACTGGATCATCCAGAACAGAAACATTCCGATCAGCTCACAGGGCTCATAATCTGACTCAGTTTCTATAAATTTACGTTCTTCAAATGCAGCAGTAACAGTGACCAAATGTTTTTCCAGCTGTGTGATGTTTGATTATGCAGATCTGAATCATACAAACAGATAAACGTCAGAACTAATAACACTGATCCTTACATGAACTAGAAGATTTGAAGGAAATATGAAATAATGAAAACAACAACAGTAATAATGTTGCTAATAATCAGCTCTGTCAGTCAGGTCACTTTTCTAAACAAATAAAGGCCTGTTGGATTTTATCAGCCTATCAGAGAAGACATTGTGTGATGTTAGTAGTCAGTCTGACAGCTGATCCAGCTGTGCAACACGTCATAACTAACTGGCATCTCTTTGCACTGAAGCTCTGGAAACACTTTTATATGCCGAAAGTTTGAATATGTGAACAGTTTGCTGTTATCGTTTTCTTGTGATCTCTGCAGACTCTGTCAGGCTGCTGAATGGTTCCAGTCTGTGTTCAGGCAGACTGCAGGTGAAGTCTAACCAGAAATGGTCCTCAGTGTGTGAAGCTGACTTTGACCTGCAGGATGCAGAGGTGGTCTGTAGGGAGCTTGCCTGTGGGCCTCCTTTGGTCCTCCAAGGGGGGCTCTATGGAGAAGTGGAGGCTCCAGTGTGGAGCAAAGAGTTCCAGTGTGGAGGCCATGAGTCTGCTCTCCTGGACTGTAGAAGCTCAGGCTCAGCTAGAAGCAGCTGCTCACCTGGCAAAGCTGTTGGACTCACCTGCTCAGGTAGAAGAGGAGCTGCAGCTTTGATGTGGTTCAAACCCACTTTATTCTTTTACTGATGACTCTCTGCTTTTTATACAGCGCGTGTTGATGTCAGGTTGGAGGGAGGAGCCAGTCGCTGTGCAGGTACACTGGAGGTGAAAGTGAGAGAATGGAGACCACTGGCTGACTATGACTATTTCGGAGAAGATGGATATCTTACCTGCAAACATCTGAACTGTGGCTCTCCTGCTTCTATAGTAATTAGACAAAAATTCTCATACAGTTCTGTGTGGAAGATTAAACGTCACTGTATTGAGTCTGGATCTACTCTGAGAGAGTGTGTGAAATCAAGAATATCAGGAAGATCAAGCCCAAGATCACGAAGGTCACAAATAATTCCAAGACCACATGTATTAGATTTTGTCTATATTCTGGATGTCACCTGCTCAGGTAATGATAAATGACATCATGTACGTCATCCCCAGTCATCATGTAATGTGATGATCACATTGTGTTCCTTCCCCAATCACAATGATGCTCAGCAGTTTCTGTTGGACTGAATTCTAAAGTTTGTGCAAGTTTCCACAGACATCACTTCCTCTTTCTTGATTTGAAATTTCATTGTCTGTGTGTGTTTACAGAAGTGCTGGTTCAGCCAAACATCTCTGTGTCTTCCTCCATGGATGTGGTGTCTGAAGCCCAGCAGCATTGGCTTCAGCTTTTTAGAGGCTCCAGCTTCAACATCAGCTGCTCCATTCAGCCACAGTACCCTGGAGGCTTCTTCCAGCTCACCTTCACTTCCTCCAACACATCATACAACTACACCCAGCCAGCTGTCAATCACTCTTCCCACTTCCTGTTTCCTGCTGCAGAGCCGGCCCACCAAGGACGTTACAGCTGTCTTTATCACGTACACGCTTTGTCACATAGCTTATACTCTGAAAGCCACCGGCTGTCTGTGTCTGTCTCAGGTAAGCTGAAGCAGAAACTCACAGGTTCTATAAAACCAAAGTTATAGAAAGTATTTAACCCGGAGCAGAAAGTGCAGGACAGAGCATGTTTCGTTACTACTGTAACTGTGGTCACTCATTAGTGGATCTGTTCATGTTCAGAAGATCATTACTCTGCTAAAATGTCCTCTTCAGATTCAGCTTCAGCGTTCACACAAATGATCTGACATTATCTCCCAGTTCTCTTTAATACGAAGCAGAGTTGAAGCAAACACTGAAAGATGTCCAGTCTCTGAGGCAGCGAAGCAACAGCCATAACATGTCCACCTCCATGCTTTACAGCGGCTTTCAGCTTCCTCTCCTGTTAATCTATCTTAGGTCTAAATCAAATATGTCTGCTGTCACTGTGGCGCCTCCATCTCTGCTTCCTGTGTTCAGAGCACATTATTCCTGAAGTTTCTCTGTGACAGATGATCTTTGACAAACTGTAGTTTGTCTCTGTTCTTCTTGGACAGTAATCTTACAGACACAGCAAGCAGCTCCATGTGGAAGTGATGCTAAAAGATTTCACTGCAGTTTGTGTTTAATAGCAGCTGTTGTACTCATGATGACTGTGAATGTGTTTGATCAGATCCTCCAGATCCCACAGGTTTCATCATCAGAGCGGTCGTCCTACCACTGATTCTGCTGCTGGAGAATCTTGTCCTGTATTTCTACTGTAAGGTACTGAACATATGTTTGTATCTGACAAGCCCTCAGGCTGTTTATTGAGCTAAAGAGAGGAGCAATGAAGTCAGTCTGATGTGTGCTCCTGTGTCTCTCCAGGCCAGCAGGGGGATAAAGCTGGGCAGACGGGAGAACATTGAGCTGGTTGACCGTAACCTCGGTGGTGGTGCAGCTGAAGGAGGGCCAGCTGAAGAGGAAGGAGTTCAGGGAGCAGAAGAGGACCTCTGAGGAGTTCATCTCACATCCTGATGAATTTCTGAGCTGACTCATAAGTGACTATCCCATCGGCTGAGTCAAAGATTCTTTTTCTATTGAAGATCCATTAAAGCAATCAGGCTGGAATGATTCTGTAGTTTTCTTACCATTAACATTAAAATACCTAAACCATAAATGTTTTTATGAATCTCTCTGGATTTTCTGATCTCCATGCCAACTGTTTCCTGCTAAACATATTGAATGCAGTTTGAATTTCAGGTGCTTTTACTGGTTCTGCTCTCCCAGTTAAAATCAAGAGGTGACGGGTTGTGTTCAAACTTTTTCAGAAGAAAGTACAGGAAAAAAAATCTCTCATTTAAAAAGATTTAATCATGTTCATATTATCCTACTACTGATTCTAATATATAGTTTGGGACATTTGGCCCAGAGAATATCTATTTGACATCTCTTTTATTCTGTCTTAGCTATTCTGGTATTGTTGCACCGCTAATATATATATCTATGTTTTGTAATTTTTTTTTACCTCATTTATTTACTTCTTCCTTTTATTTGATTACATTGTCCCTCCATTCAGCACTTTGGGCAACTCTTGTAAATGTACTATACAAATAAAGCTGACTTGACTTGATTGTATTTATTTATCGTCAATTAACAACATCTACCAGCAAAAGCTATTTTACATTGTAAGGAAGAGACCAAACAACTCCAAAAACTGTGAGCAAGCACCTGTGCAACAGTCGAAAGGAAAAACTCCCTTTAACAGGAAGAAACCTCCATCAGTTCCTGTATCACTTCCTTTTCCTGTTCCAACACACAGTGGTGCTTTTGTGTAGTTTGTCTTTGTAGCCAATTTAATTAAAAACTAATAGTGGTAACTGCTTATTTCATTGTGTAATCTTCACGTGCTTCATCCAAAGCACATTCTCTGTGCACTCACCCACTAATTATTGTTACAGTATTCACTCACTGTGTTTTTAGGGATTTGCTAGCTTAGCAGCCTGTAGCCGACTCGCTAGCAGCATGCCTTCTTCACCTGTCCCTCCTGCACTTCCTGCTCATTGCGTCAGATGTTTAATTACGCCTCCGCTTCTTTTAGCAGTAATGATGCTACCTAGCCAGGCCTCTGTAGCTGGTGCAGGCAAGGCCCCGCTAGCTTCCCCCGTCCGATAGTCCCGAGCAGCCAGGGAAATGGGATGGCTGAGTGACGGTGAGAAGGAAGCATAGTCCTAACCTGTCAAACTCTCGGTTAAACAGGTATAGATATATATAAAAAGTGTGTGAGTAGGCTTTTCAAGTGTATATGTATTTGTTTGTGTCCATTCCTTGAGTTTCTTGGCCCACACAAATCTCCTCTGCTTTCTGCTTTTGTCACGGTTCCAGTGCAACATGTCATTGTTTTTGTTCTCTCTCTCTCCCTCTCCCTCTTTCCCCAGCCACGGCGGTGCTCACTGCGGGCTCCGCCCCTGGCAGCAGGTGCTCTTCATCACACCTGTCGCTGTTTACTGCAATCAGAAGGGCCTTTTAAGATGGCAGACCTATACTACTCGTCGCTGGAACGTTGAGCCACCCGTATCGGGCTAACTTACTTAGCGAGGTACGAAGAACGGACCCCTGGTCTGTGCCTGAGTCAGTTTACAAAACCGTGTCAGCTTTTCCTTAGTAGTGGTATCTTAGCAGGTATTTGACCATAAAGACCTGATTTGCTCAGTCTCCTATGAACTAGAGATGAGTTTAATAAATTGATTTTCCAATTAAAATCAATTTTAGTTTAAATAACGCAATATCGAATCATTAAATCCTGAATCGATTTTTAAATATAAATGTATTTTGCCAGACACGCCAGAATCTCAAGTTAAAGCTCACAAAACAACCACCGAACAGCGAAAACAGCAAATAGAAAAAGGTAAATGTATTAACAAAAATGCAAACACAGATCACTGATCGTTCAACCGACAGCACAGACATGGACACACTGTCTGTGCTGAAAAGCCAACACCTCACAGATTCTGATGCTGCAGGTGTTGTGACTCTCCGATCAAAATTCACTGAACCAGCAGCAAAAGAAGATCCAAACTACATTTCACGTTTATCGTCATTAATTGCCTCTTACTTTGGCTGCTGTCACCACAATAAAATCATACTACCCACACAGTTTCCCATCTCAAATCTCTGTTTTCTGCATTATTCGCTTGGTTATTTCACACAAGTCTATCATTGTTTACAGTGCTGTCGGATGCATTTTTAATTTTTTTTTTTTTTTTTGCAAAAGGCTTAGCTTTGTCTCTAATAAAACCTCTGTAACTTTGCTTCACTTCAGCAGCATCAGGTAATGTTCTTATGCTGATTCATTGGTTTCTTCTATTTTTGATCTACTGCGGAATATTTCAAGGGGGTTATGTGCTTTAAAAAGTCAGGCAAGGAAAGTCTCCTTTATGTTTTTCTATGTTTTATCCTCAGTTACTTTGACACAAAGTACTCTGCTGTGATGCTTACGCCTTTGATGAAGTATCAAAAGTATCAGCTTTGCTTTGGCTTAATTTTTGGGAAGCTGTCAGGTTGTCCATGTTTTATACAGTCATTGGACAGGAACACCTTTGCTGCTGGAGTGAGTCTGTGTTTTGTTAGTTTTCTCCATAACATTTCTCTTTTGCCACTGTTGTCCAGAGTGCTGACATTACTGAAAAAATATAGGCAGAATATAAGTTACTGCTTTAAAAGCTGTCTAGAAATATAGCATCTGACTTTAATATTTCTAGTTTTTTGGTTTCATGTTGGTTCTCTTTTTCGTCTCCAGTCTGTGTTCTGTCTTCAGCATCTCCTGTTGTTTGTCTGATCTGTGTTTTGTCTCCCCAGCCTGTGTGTGTCCATGTCTTTTTTTTCTCAGTCCCAGTGTCTTAGTTTGAGTCTCATTGTGCGTTACTTCAAGTCTCTTGTCCTGTGTGCATTGTGTTGTTTTTCTCTCTCTTTTTATTCTGTTATCAGAGTTATTATAAACATTTTTTGCAATTCTCTATCCTGAATACTATCCTCACATTTAGTGGAGGAAGAAACTTTAAAAAACTGGATTTTCTAAGGAAACTGCTAAGTGCAAAAAAAAAACAAAAACAAAAAAAAAAACACCAAAAAAACAACAACAAAACCACAAAAAAAAACCCAAAACAAAGATGGTATAAAAAACAATGAGGCGACAACTAAATGTCCAGTTGCTGGCCTTATAGACAACATGAGGAGTGATTCACCCTGAAGGTGTCAGGCTTGTAAAGTAACCTCTTTCATGTGGTGGACCAAGACAGACAAAGCAGGGGATCGAACCAGTAACCATATACAGGGGTGAGGGGAGATGACCCTTCTTTATGACCAGCAGGAAGTCAACACAACACTCAGTCACACACACCCGTGCTCGCACGTGCATGCACACACACAGTGCCTTACGACACACCACATGGGGTTTACAAGGGGGGGTTGTGTAAAAACTGTATGCATTTCAATAAAAAGGCTGCAAGCGCAGACCCAACAGTGGACAAGAACGATTTTTTGCAGTAACAGAAATAATCTGTGTGGCATCTTAATGTGACATCTGATCATTTTGTGAATAGTTGTACAAAAACCACCTGAGGCATTGCTGCATTTTAATGTAAATAGTTGTGTATAAGCTTGTTTGGTGCATTTTTGCTTAATTTTGAGTTTGTATTTGCATTTCAAGTTGTGAAAATAGTTTCCTACTCACAATGATTTCATGCCCCATTTGTTAATGCTGTTCGAGTCTGTGTGCGATGACACCCAAATACAGACACGAAGGCAGAAGAACAGAAAATAATAATAATATGGTGGAACAAACACAAATGAACACGAAAATCATAAAAAGCAAAAACGGGAAATTGTGGTGGAAATAACACTGGGGAAACTGGAGTACAGAACATGATAACATGAAGCTTGGCAGGTGCATAACAAGGAACATAACAGACACTCTTAAGAGAGACAAACAGACACTGACACCATGTATACACAGGAGGGTGATCAGGGGAAGTGGAGACATATGTGAACACAGACATCCACATCATTCCTCTCCCCTGATAAAACAAAAAAACATTAAGAAATTACATATATCAGTAAATACAACCTAAATATTAATGAATTACATGGGGAATATAAATGTGTCAAATTACTGTATCCTCACAACCTACAAAAACTCAGCTGAGCTTGGTCCAGCTTGGTTAGTCTCCTTGTTCTCATGCAGTGCTCTGTAATGCCTCAGCATAGATGAGGTGTTGTTGCTGTATCCAAGTTCTTTAGAGCACAGCAAATACTTCACCTTTTAATAAACTAAAAGACCGAAATCTGATTATAGGATCTGTGGTGTGGTTTATTTATGTTATGGTAATTATGATTTATTTATTACAGTGTGTATACCTTATTAGGAGAGATGAGATCAAAATGTTGCCAGACCGGGGAAAATTTTCTTCTCCTTGCTGGTTCCATCAAGGGAGGAAATGCTCAAGTAACTATGTAACACGTACACAATCCAATTCCACAACACAATGTGATGGGGGAATCAGCTGTATTTTGCTGCCTATTTCATTTCAAATCTGGCGCGAACCGGCGAACCAGTTCCTGAATCAGTCACGTGGTACGGGCTACCCACGAGGCCCCTGCATATGTAATCAAAACAAGCCTCGATACACGCTTCACAAAAAGTCCCCAGAGATTACCCGACACACGCTTTGGAGCTTCGACACACAGGACACATCACTACCCGAGAGTTTCTCCCCGTGGTGAGGAGTTAATTAGCAAGTGTGAGAGGTGGGAAGTTCCTCCTTTAGTTGTTTGGTAGTTTTCTTTTGTTGCTGTGACTGTTTCCTCTGTTTCTTTGGCATTATTGATAAAACGGCGTTGTCAGCTCTTTAAGTTAAGGTTATTTGTAATAAAACCATATTATTTTAGAACACCTCTCCCTGTTTTCCTTTTTATTTTTATTTCTGGAACCATTTGTTACTGGTCCCCACACCCCTAGACCTCTTCGTGGGGAAGTAACTCGTGTGGCCGTGATGGGGCGAATCAGGTGGACCGCAACTGGCCCTGCGGTCGGCCTCCTGATCCACGGAAATATGGACTCTGGTGCCATTGCCCTTTGGTTTGGGATCCCACACGGAATAATCATGGAGGTTTGTGCCATCGACCCCCAGGTCGCCCTCCAGAAGATCCATATTATGGATGCTTGTATTGTCGACCTCGAGGTTGACCCCGTGAACTGAGTAGCTATGGACTTTTGTGATGTGACCTCCGGGTCGCCCCTGACCTAGTTGTTTTGGTTTTGGGGCCTCCATCCTGGACCCTCAAGTTGTCTAGTTTAGGATAGTTTTGAACTTTGTTTGAAAGTTCAGAACTATGCTAACCTAGACAACTTGAACCAACCTTTTCTCTTGGTCATTTTACTGTCAGGGTGATGTCACTGCTACAAATGCTAATGTGTCATGGCTTTATACTTTCACTTCTGTTCCAGTTTTTCTTATCATGGGGCTTTCGATGCTTTCTATATTAATAATGACCATATACAACATTACTTTTGTCGTGTTAAGATTTAATGTGTTATAAGCCTTTTGAATACTTTACTGAAAGTTATTTAAAATTTCCTTGAGATAACATTAAAACAAACAAACCAACAACTACTTACCTCACCCATGATTTCATTACACTGTGTAAATCATTGATAGGTATCTACGGAGCCTGGCAGTGCTCTTAAAGTGTCCATTTCCTGGCCAGGTTTTAGCTGCACTCACTAAACTTTTTTGAAATGTATTTTTTATTGTGCATACAATATAATTCCTTTCTGAATTTCATTAATTTGTGCAAATATTTTGCATAATTTGTTGCCCCAACAAATTAACAAATTTGAGTATAAATATAAATAAACATCCAGAAGAACATTAAAAAAATTCTAAAAAGGTTTTCCCAAGGATTTACATTACTAGTATCATCATCATTACAATCAAAAAGATATATTTTCTGCCTATTGTAAAAACAAAAAAATCATCAATAAACTCTTGAGTTAAAAATAGCAGACTTCTGCACAAAGTACAAAAAAAGAAAAAGGATGAAAGCCCTGAATGCAGAAGCAATTTAAAAACAATGCACAGAATAATAGTAAACCAGTATTAAATTCACAGGCTGACGTACATGTTGCAGGTAGCCCGTCCTTTAAAATGAACAGAATATCTGTAAACAATTAACAGCCTCAAAATATGTCAAAACAGTTTTCCACTGATGCTGACAAACTTTGAAAGAAAAACCTGCCATGTTTGCTGAAACATTTTTTTCCCCATTTCGCTAAATGGACCTATACTACGTCTAAAAAGGGAGAATGGTTGAACTGTTTCACTAAAGGCTTCTCTGACAAGGCGTGGTCTGCGATGCTCCTGCAGGTGAGAGATGGATGAACCTGTGCAGCATCTGCAAAAATGCCTCACCAGTGTAAAAAGCTGTGCTTTTGTCATTAGTGGTTGTTGTTGTTGGTTATGTTGAGCAGTGGGAGACCTGCAGCCAGGTGTGCACAGCAACCGTGTGTATAGTATAGTGCGTGTGTATTAATAAAATGTGATGAAAAACATTAAAGTGCCATTTGAATATGTCATGCTTGATTATTTTTTTGTTTCTGTATAAATTCAGTTTATTTTCTGTTAACTTTAAAATGTTTAGTTTTGGTCTTCTTAATGTTTATTATCTAGGGAATATATACCACAGGTAAAATTTAAGAAAATCAGCACATTTTAAAATAGAAAAAAAAAACATAACAAAAAACAGATGCAGTTTACTGAAAGTCCTCTAGACATCCAAAGTCTCCATAACCATGCACATAAATAATTATGATGAACAAACCTTTGATGTTTAAACTTCTGCTAAACTAAAGCTAATGTTTGGTCTTCCTTTTCTTTTGTCTTCTTTACATATAAACATAATAAAAACATAATAGATTAAAAATAGATGAAAAAATAGATTATAATACAGTATAATAGATTTAAAAAAAATGTGTGACATGAAAATCATGTCATATGTAAAACACATTTATAGATTCATTCCAACACGCTCCCATACCTCCCAACGTGTAACAAATTGTCACAGTTGTGGCTTTATTATGTATTGGGATGAGAATGTGTTGGTCCAGTTTAATACAAGATTATTTTCCCTTAGTTTTGCTACAGCTATATGCTTGATTATGATAGAAGTAGTACACATATGAACTACCATTACACAAAGAACTAATATTATTAATTGTCCTTTGAAACAGGAGGAACAGCAGAGTCTTCATTTTGAGCTTTTTTTCCCCCTTAACTAAATGACATGTACCTTTAAAATAACCACATTTCACTAAAGTTAAGTAGCACTCTGGCTGTTACATCTGAATCTCGCATGCACACTATACGACTGAACATATGTACATTAAACCTCTCAGAATTAGGTCGACCCTACGATTTAATATAAATGAATAAATTACCAGACTATAATATAATGTAAATAAAGTCAAACATGCCTCACATTGTCTTTTTAACTACTTCTATTTCTTTTAGTTGATAGAGAGGCTGAAGGAGGAAATACAAAAAAGAGAGCAAGATAGCAATTTTATTTCATGTGCAGAATCTAATCATACAAAGCAATCTCAGAGCATTTCAGTGAGAACAAGTACTCAAAAAATAAGCAAAAGAATTCCCCTGAAAAAAGAAGAGAAAAAAATCATTCCTTGATAAACAAAACAAACAAACAAACAAAAAATCCCAAACAAAACAAAAAATGGCAATAAGGTGGAAAACTAACTTAACATTGCGTCATGTCACACCACTCAGTATTTGTGTTTAGAGAAAGATGTTTTATGTATTTGCTTGTTTTTATCAACTTGTAATAGAGACTGTTTTTCACAACTTGTCTATATTTTATGACGATCGAGTGATCGTGGCTCAAGAGTTGGGAGGTTGCCTTGTAATCGGAAGGTTGCCGGTTCGGGCCCTGGCTTAAATAGTCTTGGTCGTTGTGTCCTTCACCCGTTGCCTACTGGTGGTGGGCAGAGGGCCCGGGGGCGCCAGTGTCCGGCAGCCTTGCCTCTGTCAGTGCGCCCCAGGGCAGCTGTGGCTACAATGTAGCTTACCATCACCAGTGTGTGAATGGGTGGATGACTGGATGTGTAAAGTGCTTTGGGGTCCTTAGGGACTAGTAAAGCGCTATACAAATACAGGCCATTTACACTAAAAACTCCTGTATGCTGACCATAAACACATATGAATGACAGAATTGTGTTACCAACCTCTCAGTTAAAGGTACTTCATTTACATTCAAGGCTGAGTAGAAATCACTGTAAGTAGTTTTCTATTTTTTCTGTTTTTGTTGTTAGATTTTGTTTTAACCTTCTTTGACCTTCTTCCTGTTATTGTCTACCTGTCAATGTCTGTGTGATCTCTGTATTTAATATATTTACAGTTATGGCACTCAGATCCATATGATCCCCACCTTTACCCGGTGTGGTTGAACCTAACCTGCCCTGGAGCTCTGAACACCATTTGCAGATCACCATCATCTTAAACATTGAACAAAACCACAACCTACAATAATGCAATAATAGTTAAATACTTACTTTCTAAATAAAAGTGAAGACTTTTTGAATATTAAAATGAACATATTGTTTTGTTTTTTAAATTGTAATTTAAAATTTCTCTTTTGAAATGCCCATTTGGTATTTTTATTTTAAAACCGGCATCACTTTCTGATCTTTTTGACATATCAGTCACCTGGTTGCCTTTTTAAATAACAAATA
Organism: Oreochromis aureus; assembly: GCF_013358895.1. Taxonomy (NCBI): domain Eukaryota; kingdom Metazoa; phylum Chordata; class Actinopteri; order Cichliformes; family Cichlidae; genus Oreochromis; species Oreochromis aureus. Next base: position 52,105,450 of record NC_052944.1, on the reverse strand, counting down.
GCAGGTGACTTCATGGTTTGAAGACAGGTAAAAATACTGTGGGCTACATTTTGTTCATATTGTGGTTGCTCAGCAAACGTTGGGTTTCATTTACCTGCTATATTATATAAAAAAAGGTCTTGACAAAAACTATGACATGATTGATCAAATAAACAATTAAAGCAAAAGACCTTGATTTCTGAAAACATATTGTAACATCAGGCCATGCAGTAGAACGACACAGTGAAGGGACACAGCACCTCCACCCTTAGTGACTCGTTTGTGTACGTAATTGGTACATTGCGATAAAGTGTTATCGTATATTCTTCACAGAAAATGAGTCAAGGGCAAGGAATCTGAGGTTGAAATAACAAGAAGTTGCATGACCTTTCTTTTGATAATCACTTAAAATGGGACCCTTTCTTCAATAAGTTATATGAATTTATTTTTTCAAGCTTAAGTCATCAGGACACATTTGAATAATCAAGATATAACAAATTTAAAAAGTGAGTACATCTGTAGTTTTACACGGAACCATTAATTTGAATTTGTAAAATTCTCACATACACAACTATAAGTAACCAATGTCACACTGAAATGTACAACACAACATTTATAAAAAACAACATGGAAAAACCATCAAAAAGCATTAAAAGACTAAAAGTCATCAACATTCACACTATTTGTACACACATTCACAAGAACAATATTTTAACTGCCTTTTCATATTATCACAATTTAATTTATCCCACTTCTAGCTATTCTTCTGTGCTATTCTTCCAAACCAGGTCATCTTCCTCACTAACTGTATTCAAATCCCAAATGAAAATATATATATCTTCTCACAGTCCTTTTAAATTTCAGACTTTTTTAATTTACAGTGTCAGTTACACTACTGTGTCATTTAAACAATTTTTTTGGCCCCGCCTAATAATTTTGACATTTCTATTATTTTTGCGCAGATTCTTAAACTTGGATTGGATCTCATTTCTCTTACTCTCTATCTCCTCCATTTGTCTTTTTATTTGCACTAAGTTTTTCTCCAATTCTTCTTTCTGTTGTGTCGTTCTAGAAGCCTCCTTATTTATATACTTTATTAGCTTGTCTGTATTAAGTCCAAACTTTTGATTATTTTGTTTTACCTTATCTATTTCCCCTTTGACATCGATCATGATTTCTTTTAGTTTTAAGTATCCCTTTGCTTTATCTCCCTTTACTGCAGGATCATTTTCAACTAATCTAATCTTCTCCTCATTCTCCGTAGCCAGTCTTTCTGCCTCCTTTGTTTGGCTGATAAATTGTTCTTTCTGCTCCTTTATTTGAGTCAAAATCTCCTTTAGAACATCAGTCATCTTCTGTACTGCATTATTTTGTTTTTCCACACACGCTTTTAACTCTTCATCAAGTTTTCCATTTTTGTTGCCCAAATCTTCCAGGAAAGACTGACATTCTGTGGTAGGAGCTTTCATCTCTGTGGGAAAAAAAAAACAAATTAAAATTAAACATATCCATTTTTTTTTTTTTACATGTATTTAGTTCAAAATAGCACAGTTTCTCAGACTTTGACATGAAATGAATGTATAAATAAATCAAATATGTTATTGACTCACTGTTTTTCCACATAAAAATAGCGACTGCAAGAACAAATATGAGGCAGAAAATCACATTAAAGGTGACAGGAACAACACAGCTTGCTGGAGCCATGAAGAAATCATCTGAAACAATAGAAACACGCATATTTTAAAAGCACAACAATCCTTCATTTCCTTTAACAGGATTTTATTTATTTAATTAAATGTTTTTCTTCTACCTGGAACATATATGTGTGTCTCTCTGCTCTGGTTGATGTTTTTCTGTTGGACTCTGCAGGTGATGTTGTTGTTTTGTCTCTTTTCTACAGTTACTCTGCTGCTGACAGTATAGAGGTCATCAGGACCTCTGAGTGCTTCCGTAGGTCCAGCAGAGAGGAGGTTTCCATCACCATCCATCCATATTACTTCAGGCTCTGGATACCAGCCTGCAGACTTACAGTCCAGCATCACTCCACTGCTTGCTTTATCGAGTCCTGCTAACTTGGCACTGGGTTGGGAGGAAGCACCTGATGACAAAAAGAAAAAAGAGTTATTTCATCAATGACTCATCCGATACTTAAACTAAATGAATGATTTTTCTATAAATCGATATTTACAGAAATAATCTCTTACAGGTGGCACATGTTGGTAGCATTTAAAAAGTACATATTTAAACCTTTGTGTAACCACATAGTTAAACTAAAATACTTTTACCTCAAGAAAATGATCATCCTCATCATGTATTGTCAACATTGTTTTTGTCTGTATAAATGCTTACTCGTGATTATTTTCATGTTGGCCTGAAATCAAATATCTCCATCTGCTGTTACTGCAGCCTATTGCAACTTCTGCATGACAGTACATTTCAAGTTTTGGAGAGGCAAACTGTGAAATGGACATGGTGGATTGGCATGTCTATTACACACTCTATTTTGCTGTGATACTGGGCTGAAGTACTGTCCCTAGTAGTGGTGCAACGGATCAAAAATCTCACGGTTCGGATCGGATCACGGTTTTAAAGTCACGGATCGGATCAATTTTCGGATCAGCAAAAATAGAAAAAAAAGACAAAAATTCCACTCGCCATTTACTTATTTAAGTATTTTTTGCCTATTAAAATCATTGAACTGAAGACTGATTCCACGCACTTATATAAAAACAAATTAAGGTGCAATATGGACATTATGGACCATTATTCTATTTATCCCTTTTGTTTTCTCTGCATTTATAAATGTGTATATTTGGCATATTTCTGTAACTTCTGTCGGTGCTACTGGAAACTGAATTTCAGTTTGAACCCACCCGAGGGATAAATAAAGTTTCATCTAATCTAATGTAATCTATAGGGCAGTGCAGGGCTTTGTATCTACCACTCCGCTGTGATATGACGAGCGGTCACGGTCACGTGGCTTTCCGTAGCGCTGGAGCTCCACCCATTTGTAGTTTGAGCAACAGAAGATGCCTGGGACAGTTCAGCCATAACTTTAAACTTTTCCTGCTCATACATGCTTGGAAGGATCTTGTCACTGAAGTGGACGCGCAACGAGATATCATAGCGTGGCTCAAGCACGTTCATCACAGTTTAAACCCCTTGTTTTGCACAACAGACGACGGCCTCCTGTCTGCAGCTAAACACCACATTAGCTTTTGTAATAGCTTTAGCCCGGTCGGACTGGGCAGTAAAGGGCTGCTTAAATGCCGCAAACTCCTCTGCTCCTCACTTGGACCGCTAGCGCTGACCATAACTACCGCTTGACAGACTGACCGCGCGCACCATACGCATACTTTTTTTTTTCTTTTTCGAATCTTCGGATCACGTGCGTACCGAACCGTGGAGTGGGATCGATTCGGATTTCGGATCAACCGTGATCCGTTGCACCACTAGTCCCTAGTGTATTAATGTGTACATTTGCCTGACAAGTGAAACTCTGGTTGATGTCCCGTTTTGATCCAAGTCCCTGTTTGATCCAATGGAGGCATAAATCTCTTTGGGACTGCATCAACAAAGGCCTCTGGTATAAAAATCAGCCAAATCAAACATGTGGAACACTATTGACCCCTTCTGATAAGGGAACTGTAGTTGAAAGCACTTGTTTCAAATTTATTTGTTTATTTTTTTGTTTTGTTTTGAATCATAAATTGTAAAGCCCACATTAGTTGGTTAGAGGGGTTTGTCAGTCAGGACGTTGTGATTCATGTCTATTTTGTGTTACACTCTATGTTGCTGTGTACTCACGGACTGCTTTGTTTATTTATTTATTTCTTACTCACTAACTCACTAACTTTAACATTTAGTTGCTGGTTTAAGCACTAAAACTCTTAGGCAATAAAATATGTTGTTGGTTTGAGCTAGAAAGAACCGTTAAAAACAATGACGCAGTACAACAACCTCTATATCAAATAATGTTCTTAATGTTCTTAATTGTTCTTAATGTGACCCCATTTTTATGTTCATAATCATAGTGTTTTTAATTCTTACTGTCAGTTAAAGTACTGTATCATTCCTTTTAATATTTTTAATTACTTTGTTTTTTATTCTTACTGCTTTTATTTATTTATTTTACTGCATGTTAATTTGCTGTGCATCACTTTGGTCCATGTCTCCGATAAACTGCCTTAACTTTGGGTGCCAATCTACAGACTTTAAACTAGCGATTAAAATGCTGACAGTAAACATGTCAGTCCAGATGGATGCCAGCTGTTACCACATTACTTTATGATACTTAAGAGAACAGGAAAGGGAAATGGATTTTAAAGTGAGGAGTCGAATCACCATTTTAAATTGTGTTTTTAAAAACATTCTGAAAATCATTTTTTAATGTGGAATTTCAAAATGAATTTGCAAATGCAGAATTTATTCTACTGCTAAGATTTCAGAAAAGGTTGTGGCTAAGCAGCTCATAGCTGTTCTAGATGAATACAGCATTCTGGATAAATTCCAATCTGGCTTTCGTAGAGCTCACTCTACTGAAACTACACTTCTTAGAGTCTCCAACGACATTTTGATGACATGTGATGCAGGAGAATGCTCCGTTCTGTTGATGTTGGACCTGACCTCTGCCTTTGATACTGTGGACCATCATATTCTGCTAGATAGGGTGACACACTGGGTGGGTATATCAGGGGCTTCTTTGGACTGGTTTGAATCCTATTTGCATGAACGATCCTTTTCTGTGGCTACCTCTAAGTACAGTTCCTCTTCTACTTTTCTTGCCTATCAGTTTTGGGGCCTTTATTGTTCTTGCTGTATTTACTTCCTCTTCAACACTTATTGAGCACTTTTAAGGACATTTCGTATCACTGCTATGCAGATGATGTTCAGTTATATATCTCCTTTAAGCCCCATGATGTTACCAAGCTACAGATTTTGCTTAAGTGCATAGACTCCACTAGATGTTGGATGGCTGGAAACTTTCTTCAACTAAATTAGGAGAAGACTGAAGTTCTTGTTTGTGCTCCTAAAAATTTTGTACCTAGTGTTATGGAAAACTTGGGTCCACTTGCTACATTTGCAAAACTGTCTATCAGGAGCCTTGATGTTAGTATTGACTCAACTCTGACTTTGGATTCCCATGTAAAATCTCTGGTTCGCTCCTGTTTTTATCACTTGAGAAACATTGCTAAGCTGAGTCCCATTGCATCGTGCTCCGAATTAGAAATTGTCATTCATGCATTTGTTTCATCTCGTCTGGATTACTGTAATTCTTTGTTTACTTGTTCATGTAAAGCCTCTTTGGAGCATCTGCAAGTTGTTCAGAATGCTGCTGCAAAGCGTCTGACCAAGTCCTCCAAGTTTTCGCATGTCACACCCCTGCTGATTCAGCTCCACTGGCTCCCCGTTAAATTCAGAATCCAGTTTAAGGTTTTGACCTTGACTTTCAGGGCTCTGCATGGACTAGCACCAACATATATAAGTGAACTTTTACATCCATACATTCCCAGCAGGTCCCTGAGGTCATGTGACCAGGGCTTGCTGGCTGTCCAACACACGAGGCTGAAAACAAAAGGCGACAAAGCTTTTGTAACTCTGGCCCCCAGATTGTGGAACTCTCTCCCTTTGAGCCTGAGATCTGTGGACTCAGTGGTCGCTTTTAAAAAACAGCTAAAAACTCATCTTTTTAAACTTGCTTGATTTTTATTTTTAGGTTTTAGCTTCTGTGAAGCACTTCATGATTTTTATCTTGAAAGGTGCTATATAAATAACGTTTTACTTACTTTACTTACAATTCATTATTTAAGCACAGAATTATTAATTTTGATGTGTGTGGCCCTTGTGGTCCTCCATATAAAGCTAGTCTGTGATTGCAATAATACAAATGAACATGAATATAATGTATGAGATAATATAATATAATAATGTAATTTATTTACTTACCAACAAGAAGCTCAACAAAATATTCTTTACTCTGTTGTGGAATGTAACATCTGTATCTTCCACTATCAGAGATTTTCACTTTGGACAGCTTTAGTGAAACATCTCCGTGCTTTAGCTTATCGATGGACAGAGACACTCTTCCCTTGTAGGCTGTGTTTTGGTCAGTCTGAAGTTCCTGTCCATTGTGCCGCACAAACACAAATCTGGGGTTCAGGTCAGGTTTTCCCCACTCGATTGTCATCTGAACAGCATCCACAGGAGGTTCCAGCTGGCACGGCAAAACAACGTCATCACCAGCCACTGCTATTAATGGCTCAGAAGGACTGATCTGTGAATGTCCTGAAAAAAGGAACTATATTTTAAATTAACTTCAAAATGTGCTTGTTGTCCTGTTTAATAAGTCATTTTAGTTGATAAATAAAAATAGTGGGTGGAGTCAGCAGTTATACAGTTTGGCAGTTTTCTTGCTTTCGGTTTCCAAGAATCAAACCTTAACAGTTAAATTGTCTATTTGCTGATATATGTGTAAATGCTACCTATGCAAACGAGTGTCAGGAGAAGTACAATTGCAGTGTGTTGGAAAAGCAAAGTAGTGATTCTTCTGAGCAGAGGTTTAAGAAATAGTCCTTCCATGTTGAATGGTCCTGAGGTTCTAAAAATTCAAAGAATCACATGTATCACATTTTAGCAAATGCTTTTGAATTATTGTTATTCATACCAGAAGACAACACTATTCGAAAATAACAAAGAGTATTCATCTAAACAAAATTAACCATTTCGCAGCATAATCTCTGCAAATATAATTGCAATACCAAGAATAAGAGTTTTACATGTAGTCCTTCTTCCTTTGTTATTAATCATTTGTAAAAAGTCTCAGAATACAATGAAACATAGCACCAACAATTTAACAATCTTTAATTAACTCAATGAAAAAACAAAAATTGAAATACCTGTAGACTTATCAAAACAGCTCTTCTCCCCTCGGTAAGCTACGTTCAGAATCCTCAGGCTGGTTTGTACTTTGATCACGACCACATAAAAAGGGGTGGTGTGTGTACGTGCGTGTATGAAAAAGAGGTAGTGTCTAATTTATGCAGTTCTGCATGGATCCATGGATACTACAGACATATCATTTCTAATTCATCCTTACAATTTGCTAAAGAAAGAAAGCTTTAGACATTCAAAAAGATCATGTGTTGTGGTATAGGTTTTACCAACTACTAATTTTTTTATTGTTTTATTGTTTCAGTAAAAACTGACTGGCTAATATTTAATCCAAGATACTTTTGTACTTTGAACAGACAGTTTTTCATGCACACTATGGACATAAAGGCTTAAATATGCTGTGCATTGAGGTTTTTGTTGTTCAACTGCAATTATAACCTCATAAATTTTCATTGATTTTAATCGTAAACGAACTTGCATTTATATAACACTTTGGCTTTGTCAACTACTGAACAGACATATTGTGTTTTTATTATTATTATTTGATGGAACGCTTTTATTTAAAAAATAAATATCTGGAACAGAATCATGTAGTATGTTAACGTCTCTTAGAACATGGAAAAAACTGCATTTACAGACATGTTGTTTTATTACACTTACAGGTTATATCCCAGTAGCAATGCAGAGTTTCACGCCTTATGTTAAAATCACTACCACTCATATACAGTCAGGTCCACAAATATTGGGACATCGACACAATTCTAACATTTTTGACCCTATGCACCACCACAATGGATTCCAAATGAAACGAACAAGATGTGCTTTAACTGCAGACTGTCAGCTTTTATTTGAGGGTATTTACATCCAAATCAGGTGAACGCTGTAGGAATTACGACATTTCATACATGTAGCTCAAACGATGTGTTCGTAGGGCTGCATTTAACAAGGCACAGGTGGCGCTACAGAGCCATTTCCCAATGCTCATATGTAAAACCATTAAAATACAAAATTTTTCACCAGACCTGGCATGTGTGCAAAATTTCATTTGTTTTTGAGCATGTTAAAGCCCTCAAAAAGGCAATTTATTTCAATGAAAAATAATAATAATGATGATGATAATAATAATAACTAGAAAGTGCATTTTCTGAAGAAACTGCAGTGTGAATGCTTGAATCTGAATATATGCACTGAAATGAATTAATTGCTGAATTTTAAGTTAAAAATGTTGAATGAGATGAAAAATACAGAAATTTTCACCTGAAAACAAAAGTGCTGAACTGCTAAAAGCTGATAAGCACAGAGAAAAAGTTGGAAAACAGCTGAAAATGTTTTAAATGTAAATTAGAAAAACCTATGTAATGAGAAAAGAAAATTTTGAGTCAGAAAACATCTGAATGAATATTAAAAGTTCATATTCTTTGAATCACTGACTGATTAAAATGTGATCCCTCCACTTGGATCCACACACTTTTAAAGGTTTACATCTCTGAGCTTTGAAACACACAGTTTTGGAAAGAGAACAACGATGGCTTCGTTTTGAGGGTAAAATGATGGCTGTAGAGCAAACACTGTGGACACAGCAGCAGTTGAAAGAGAAGTGTTTAAGATGAATCTTGGCACAGTGAGAGAGAGCTCGTTAGGCAGGCAGGTGTGAGCCTGGTTGCTATAGTGACTGCACCCAATGGCTCAGTACACACGCACACAGACATGCACCTCACTTTTGCTGCTTAAAATGAACAGAAAAGTCAGGCCGAAACAAATCGCTCCCAAATGAAAAGTACAGGTCCTATTGACGAAATTCTTTCACCGTGAGCGACAGCAATGTCCAGTCTACCTAATTCTCAGTTTTCATGCCTGTGGAGTTTATTATACAGGGAGTGCAGAATTATTAGGCAAATGAGTATTTTGTCCACATCATCCTCTTCATGCATGTTGTCTTACTCCAAGCTGTATAGGCTCGAAAGCCCACTACCAATTAAGCATATTAGGTGATGTGCATCTCTGTAATGAGAAGGGGTGTGATCTAATGACATCAACACCCTATATCAGGTGTGCATAATTATTAGGCAGCTTCCTTTCCTTTGGCAAAATGGGTCAAAAGAAGGACTTGACAGGCTCAGAAAAGTCAAAAATAGTGAGATATCTTGCAGAGGGATGCAGCAGTCTTAAAATTGCAAAGCTTCTGAAGCGTGATCATCAAACAATCAAGCGTTTCATTCAAAAATAGTCAACAGGGTCGCAAGAAGCGTGTGGAAAACCCAAGGCGCAAAATAACTGCCCATGAACTGAGAAAAGTCAACCGTGCAGCTGCCAAGATGCCACTTGCCACCAGTTTGGCCATATTTCAGAGCTGCAACATCACTGGAGTGCCCAAAAGCACAAGGTGTGCAATACTCAGAGACATGGCCAAGGTAAGAAAGGCTGAAAGACGACCACCACTGAACAAGACACACAAGCTGAAACGTCAAGACTGGGCCAAGAAATATCTCAAGACTGAATTTTCTAAGGTTTTATGGACTGATGAAATGAGAGTGAGTCTTGATGGGCCAGATGGATGGGCCCGTGGCTGGATTGGTAAAGGGCAGAGAGCTCCAGTCCGACTCAGACGCCAGCAAGGTGGAGGTGGAGTACTGGTTTGGGCTGGTATCATCAAAGATGAGCTTGTGGGGCCTTTTTCGGGTTGAGGATGGAGTCAAGCTCAACTCCCAGTCCTACTGCAAGTTTCTGGAAGACACCTTCTTCAAGCAGTGGTACAGGAAGAAGTCTGCATCCTTCAAGAAAAAAACATGATTTTCATGCAGGACAATGCTCCATCACACGCGTCCAAGTACTCCACAGCGTGGCTGGCAAGAAAGGGTATAAAAGAAGAAAAACTAATGACATGGCCTCCTTGTTCACCTGATCTGAACCCCATTGAGAACCTGTGGTCCATCATCAAATGTGAGATTTACAAGGAGGGAAAACAGTACACCTCTCTGAACAGTGTCTGGGAGGCTGTGGTTGCTGCTGCACACAATGTTGATGGTGAACAGATCAAAACACTGACAGAATCCATGGATGGCAGGCTTTTGAGTGTCCTTGCAAAGAAAGGTGGCTATATTGGTCGCTGATTGTTTTTGTTTTGTTTTTGAATGTCAGAAATGTATATTTGTGAATGTGGAGATGTTATATTGGTTTCACTGGTAAAAATAAATAATTAAAATGGGTATATATTTGTTTTTTGTTAAGTTGCCTAATAATTATGCACAGTAATAGTCACCTGCACACACAGATATCCCCCTAAAATAGCTCAAACTAAAAACTACTTCCAAAAACATTCAGCTTTGATGTTAATGAGTTTTTTGGGTTCATTGAGAACATGGTTGTTGTTCAATAATAAAATTATTCCTCAAAAATACAACTTGCCTAATAATTCTGCACTCCCTGTATTTGTCTCTCAGAAACTGTTCATAACTTCCCTTCAACTCATTCATGTCACCTAAAGGGTAAACCTGTTTCTCCATCAGCAGTTCAGCTCTGATGATTCAGTAAGGACATCTGCCGTTTTTACAGCTGTGGCTGCAGCAAACATCAGCTGATACTAGAAATTAAAAGCAAATGAATTCTAACAACAGCTGATCAAGCTTAAACGTGCTGCTGTTGTTTAGCGCGATAAACAAACAAGAGAGAAAAGCCGATCATTGATCAGTTTCATGACTGAAGTTTCAACAGGCGAGAGAATGACAGGGGACGCTCTCATAAAGTTCAACATCGGTAACTTAGCGCGCACACAGCTGTATACAAACTCTGTCGTGCTAGCTAGCACGCAGTACGAGTTATTGTAAGTGACTGAAAAAGTCAGCACAACGAAAATAAACTACACCTAAACTCGGTTTATATCTGACCCAAATAGAGTGCAGGTCATAACTTCTTACCTGAAATTCAGTTCACCTCATGCTCCGACCGGCAGCCGCCTGCTTCTCCTGCCTTCGGTTTCCCTGATCCACGATCTACCACCGGTCGATCGGCGGTCGCCTCGCCGCCTCGTTCCCCGCATGTTCTTTCTGACACACACCGGTGGATAGCTGCCCTCGGTTGTAGCTCCGCGTCAGCGACTATCAAACAACTCAGTTATTTTTTCCACATCGACCAGCATCTGGACAATCCACCGCCTTTCACTGTTTGTACCGTTACTAAAAAAAACCCTCATCGGCTCATAAAACGAAAAATAAGTCCAGCTATGACCCTGAGTCAAAAAGACAGCCAGCTCGGGTTAGCTAGCTACCTGTCTAGCTCTTTGCAGGCACCGAAAACATCAGAGCTAATATGGGATGTCTTGGTAACACGAGCAGATATTTGAAGTTTACATCTGGCCAATCCACCACCTTTCACTGTTTATACCGTTACTAAAATGAATAAATAAATAAATCATCGGTCCATATAAACGAAAAATAAGTCCAGCTGTGACCACGAGACATTGCGAAGGACCGGGGGTGAAACCATAGTAAGCCGCCCTCGCTGTCATCCAGGCCGGCTGTAGCTTGTTAGCAAAGCCGCGCTAGCTAGCTAGCTAGCCAGCTAGCCAGCTAGCCTCAGGCAGAAACGACATCGTCAGAACAGTGTTGCTAATATGGGATGTTTTGACAAAACGAGCAGATATTTGAAGTTTACACAACTACATTCTCGCCTGAAAATATCTTAAAAGTTTATTTTGTGACCTAGAAACAGTATTAAGAGGAAAATAAAAACGAAGTGATGGCCGCCATTGCTTGACTCGGCAGAGGCCTGCTATGAATTGTGGGATATTGAGTTTTCCACCAAGCATTACCGTAACTTTTGAATGATTTGCGCAACCTTAAAAATTCCAATGGCTCCTGAAAGCAGCGACGCTGTGCGCACCGTTGAAATTGTCATCATTACGGTAATCCAAATAAGGGTAGACAGGCTGTACCACTCCCGGCATACCACTAGAGAGAGCCAACACACCACAAATGAAGTTTGAAATTTGTTTCAATGGGACCAAAAGATGGAGCCAACACACCACAAATGAAGTCTGTTTATTTGGCGCCAAAAGATGAATTGGCCTAAATTTGCACTAAAATATTAATATTTAAAAACTATAAAAGTCATGAACACCAAAAGTCATGACATAATAGTCCAGCTCCAGCCGCACAAAAATGATCTAACATATGTAACCCTAATGTCAAAACTGTTCGGCAGAGGAGCGCGGGAAAATTTTCACTAAAATATTAATATTTAAAAACTATAATATTCATAAACACCAAAAGTCATAGCACACCATTCCAGATCCAGCCGCACAAAATGAGGTAACATATATGAAGCTTGTCTCAAAACTGCGGGCGTGATACGTGCGAAATTTAGGCGGAAGATGGAGAATAATAATAACTAGAAAATTTGCATTTCCTGCGAAAATGCAGTGTGGATGCTGTAATGCTGAAGCTGTCTGCTGAAACAAGCAGAAAAAGCTGAAAAGTTGCAGAATTTGTAAAAACTTTGCAGAAGAAAAGGAACTTTGCTAAAATGTAGTAACTTAGCAGAACTGCAATATCTTAGAGGAAACATAATACTTGGCAGAAATACAATAGCATAGCAGAACTTAGCAGAAATATTGTAACTTACCAGAAACACGATAACTTCTCAAAAATACAAGAATTTAGGAGAAATAGTATAAGATAACAGAAAGAATATATTTAGGCAAACATTCTTAAACATTACAGAAATACTATGTGATTTAGAAAAACAGTACAACATAGCAGAAATGCTGCGATTTACCAGAGACACTGTAATTTACTATTAATATTGAAATTTTTTTTTTTTAAAATACTATGTTTTAGCAAAAATACTGTAATTTGACAGAAATACTATCATTCGGCAGAAATACTATGTTTCAGCAGAAATACTCTGGTTTAGCACAAATATTATAACATAGCAGTAATACAATTATATAGCAGAAATGCTATATTTAGAAAGAAAAATATAATATAGTAGAAATCCTATGATTTAGCAGAAATACTGTAATCAGCACATATACTGTAACATGACAGAAATTCCTCCACTTAGTAGTAATACTGTAACATAAAACAAATGTTATGATTTGGCACAAAACCATAATTTGGCAAAATACTATGATTTAGCAGAAATACTATGATTGAGCAGAAGTACTAAGATGTAGTAAAAGTACTTTGATTTAACAGAAATACAATTATGGAGGAGTAATACTTTAAAATGGGAGAAATATTGATACACACACACATACACAGAGCCTAAAGGGAAGAGTATTTGTGCCATGGAGTGTTAACAAGAATCTGAGGTCCATATTAGAAAAGCTGCTAAAATCATAAAAGTTTGCAGAATTGTAATAAATGATGAATATCAATTACTGGTCTGTGATAGTGTATTAATTTGTAGGAAAAAAAAACATGTTGCCCAAGGTGTAATTGAACCCACGACCTTTTGGTTGCAGACCTGTGTCATTACCAACTGCGCCACTGGGAAAGAGAGCGGCGCCTGGAAAACAGGGTGATGAGCAGTCAGAATTAGATTGCGGTGAGAGGCGAAAAAAGACAGTTTTTGGAGTTACAAAACGTCGTGTAACTCAAAAACTAGGTGCACTAGAAGCATAATTCTTGTACTGGGTGAATCAGCGTACTTTCGTGTACTTTGACTGTGATTTGCATTGCTCTTTGTACATCTGTCGCTGAGATATGACGAGAGAAGAAAGGGCAGACCTCAGATATGATTGGCTGGCTGGGAAGCCGTGCAGGCCCTGATATGTAAATTTTATATGTATCAGTCCTCACAGAGGATTAGCTGCCTGGGGTCCTGGCAGAAATATATACAAATAGTATGATTAAGCATAAATACTACATTTAGTAGAAATACTATGTTTTAGCACAAATACTATAAAATGGCAGAAATACTATAATTAAGCAGAAATACTATATTTGGCAGAAACACTATATTTAGTACAAATCTTATGAAATAGCAGAAATAGTATGATTTAGCAGAAATGCTGTATTTAGCACAAATCTCATAAAATAGCAGACATAGTATGATTTTGCAGAAATGCTGTATTTAGCACAAATACTGAAAAGCAGCAGAAATGATATGACTCAACACAATAGTAATTACTTAAATAGAAAAATTGGAAAAGCAAAATGGACAGCTGAAAGAATCCTGAACATGCTAAGGGTCCCTCAAATGTAATTGTTAAATGAAAAAATCAGCAGCAAAAAAAGTATAACAGTGACACAATCACAAATATGGACACATATGGAAACACACATGCACAGAGAGACACACAGAGGATCAAATTCAGTCAACCAGTCTAAATATATTGAATTTAAATCATACAATAAGATGCTCCCATAAAAACTCTCTCGCCCTCTCTCTCTCTCTCTCTCTCACACACACACACACACACACACACACACACACACACACACACACACACACACACACACACACAGGAGAGAAAATCAAGTTTCTAGGTCAGTCAAGCAGCCTGGGAGCTGCTAAATTTGAATCCACCAATCAGAGAGGCTGTGTACTTTTTCCCGCCAAAACAGGTGCAGCCGTTTTTACACACACAGAGCACAGAGACAGGATTTCTGCAGTGAATTTCTCATAGTGAGGATTCCTCTCAAACAAATGGCCATAATTTCCTAACCGTGGGGCTAGAACAGTCATTCTTACACCGTTTTGTTCAGAAGAGATGGGGAATCTTAAAGTGTTGACACTTTATCATTAAAATATGAATTATTGAAGATATTTGACTTCTAATGCACCATAACTGAGTAGAGGCAAGCAAAATCTGCCTTGACTTGCCCTCAAACAACGCTTTCTAACTCTAAATCTATTTGGAGTATCGATATCATTCTTTCACCGTAAGAGACAGCAGGCTTTGGTGAACAATCATGGAAATTTTCAGGTCTCTGTGGAAATCCATTAAAAGATATGACAAGAGAAAAAAAGTGGTTCATTTCAGAGTTTGAAATCTGAAGAAATCTGAGCAAAGGACGAATTTCCTACCCTCAAACAAGTCTAACTCATTTCAGAACGGTAATAGGTGAGAAAGAAATTCTTGAATTGTGAGCATCAGGAGTGTCTGAAGATATACGGGGACAAGCCTCATGTTTTAACTTCGCTTCGTTAAGGAGATATGACGATTCGAATATGCCTCTCATTAGAGAAATCAAGCGATGATTTTGAACAAGCTCTCCATTGACTTTCTATGGAGAGTTTTCTGACTTTGTGTTGGTCTGAGGTGATTTGCCAAAATTCTATAAATCTCACAACAATGATAGTAACATTTTCTGAAAGCCAGCAAAAATACCTACGTTTTGATGTATAATTTGTGTGGGTTAAGTGAAAATTGAGCGAGTAGCAAGAAGTTGTTCGGACATGAAGAGAAAATTGCCAAAGGTACAGTGGCTCACTTAGAACCAACTGCATAGCAACCATAACAACGCATGTATTTTGTGAAAAATCACAAAGATGAAACTCAAAACTTAGAGAGGGATACGATGAAAACGGTAACAGATATGAAAAAGCTGAATCATTCATGAATAGCCCAATAATTTGTGAACATTTTAAAATTTGAAAGGTTGTTCTAGGCGAAAGTATGAGAACGTAGTTAAGTTTCAAAAAGAGTAAGTTTTAGCAGAATTATGGAAGTTTCCCATTCATTTCAATGGGACAAATTAAAGGAAAAAAACGTAATATTTTAAAAAGTATAAGAGTTAAAAATACCAAAAGTCATAGCAATCATTAGCAGAAATAGCAGAATAGTTTAAAATTTGAACGGTGAAAATCGGCTGAAAATTGTGGAAGTAGAAAAGTGCCAAAAAACGTACGGAAGCAACTGGAATAATAACTAGAAAAATTTGCATTTCCTGCGAAAATGCAGTGTGGATGCTGTAATGCTGAAGCTGTCTGCTGAAACTAGCTGAAAAAGCTGAAAAGTTGCAGAATTTCTAAAAGCTTTGCAGAAGCAAAGGAACTTTGCTAAAATCTAGTAACTTAGCAGAACTGTAATATCATAATACTTGGCTGAAATACAATAGCATAGCAGAACTTAACAGAAATATTGTAACTTACCAGAAACACGATAACTTCTCAAAAATACAAGAATTTAGGAGAAATAGTATAAGATAACAGAAAGAATATATTTAGCCAAACATTCTTAAACATTACAGAAATACTATGATTTAGAAAAACAGTACAACATAGCAGAAATGCTGCGATTTACCAGAGACACTGTAATATACTATTAATATTGAAATTTTAAAAAAGTACTATGTTTTAGCACAAACACTGTAATTTGACAGAAATACTATCATTTGGTAGAAATACTATGTTTCAGCAGAAATACTCTGGTTTAGCACAAATATTATAAGGACTAAGACCACCAGGTACCGGAACAGCTTCTTCCCCACAGCTGTCAGACTCCTGAACTCTGCCTCCTGACATCTGACCCACGTTAAACTCATGGACTGAACATACACACACACACACCCCACAACCACTAGCACTTTATCACTATCACAATTATCCTAACTGCACTACTGTATAGTTCTGTGTGAATATCATTCTGTACATATGATAATTTTTCAATCCTACAACTGTTTATAACTTGCATAGTTCACATTTCTGTATAACTGTATATCTCAGATTTCTGTATAGTTTTATTTCATATTTATATCCTGTTCATAGCCTGTACATAGCTTGACTCACTACAGCCTGTACATACTTATAGTTATAGAATATTCATAACATACTTCACACCGTGTACATTATAAGATACCATAATAGACCCATTTCTGTAATATACTTACACATCTATATTATTGCTAATATATATTGTAATATATCTATATCATGACTAAAGCACTTCTGGATGGATGCAAACTGCATTTCGTTGCCCTGTACCTGTGACATGTGCAATGACAATAAAGTTGAATTCTATTCTATTCTATTCTATTCTATAACATAGCAGAAATAAAATTATATAGCAGAAATGCTATATTTAGAAAGAAAAATATAATATAGTAGAAATACTATGATTTAGCAGAAATACTGTAATCAGCACATATACTGTAACATGACAGAAATTCCTCCACTTAGTAGTAATACTATAACATAAAACAAATGTTATGATTTGGCACAAAAACCATAATTTGGCAAAATACTATGATTTAGCAGAAATACTATGATTGAGCAGAAGTACTAAGATGTAGTAAAAGTACTTTGATTTAACAGAAATACAATTATGGAGGAGTAATACTTTAAAATGGGAGAAATATTGATACACACACATACACAGAGCCTAAAGGGAACAGTATTTGTGCCATGGAGTGTTAACAAGAATCTGAGGTCCATATTAGAAAAGCTGCTAAAATCATAAATGTTTGCAGAATTGGGAAAGAGAGCGGCGCCTGGAAAACAGGGTGATGAGCAGTCAGAATTAGATTGTGGTGAGAGGCGAAAAACGCCGTTTTTTGGAGTTATAAAACGTCGTGTAACTCAAAAACTAGGTGGACTAGAAGCATAATTCTTGTACTGGGTGAATCAGCGGACTTTGGTGTACTTTGACTGTGATTTGCATTGCTCTTTGTACATCTGTCGCTGAGATATGACGAGAGAAGAAAGGGCAGACCTCAGATATGATTGGCTGGCTGGGAAGCCGTGCAGGCCCTGATATGTAAATTTGAATGCCTCAGTCCTCACAGAGGATTGGCTGCCTGGGGACCTGGCAGAAATATATAGAAATACTATGATTAAGCATAAATACTACATTTAGCAGAAATACTATATTAAGCACAAATCCTATAATAAGCAGAAATACTATATTAAGCAATATAAATATCCTATAAAAATCCTATAAAAAGCAAAAATACTGTACTATGATTTGGTAGAAAACTATAATTAATCAGAAATACTAAATTTAGCAAAAATCTTAAAAACAGCAGAAATGCTATGATTTAGCACAATAGTAATAACTTAAACAGAAAAATTGGAAAAGCAAAATGGACAGCTGAAAAATGCTGAACATGCTAAGGGTCCTTCAAATATACTTGTTAAATGAAAAAAATCGGCAAAAAATATATAACAGCCACACAATCACAAATATGGACACATACGGAAACACACACACACACACACACACACACACACACACACACACACACACACATCCAATTCAGTCAACCAGTCTAAATATATTGAATTTAAATCTTACAATGAGATCATCCCATGAAAAGGCTCTCTCTCTCTCTCTCTCTCTGTCACACACACACACACACACACACACACACACACACACAGATCCAAATCAGTCAACCAGTCTAAATATATTGAATTTAAATCTTACAATGAGATCATCCCATGAAAAGGCTCTCTCTCTCTCTCTCTCACACACACACACACACACACACACACACATCGTCAATTCAGTCAACCAGTCTAAATATATTGAATTTAAATCTTACAATGAGATCATCCCATGAAAAGGCTCTCTCTCTCTCTCTCTCTCACACACACACACACACTCACACACACACACACACACAAGATCCAATTCAGTCAGCCAGTCTAAATATATTGAATTTAAATCTTACAATGAGATCATCCCATAAAAAGGCTCTTTCTCTCTCTCTCTCTCTCTGTCACACACACACACACACACACACACGATCCAATTCAGTCAACCAGTCTAAATATATTGAATTTAAATCTTACAATGAGATCATCCCATGAAAAGGCTCTCTCTCTCTCTCTGTCACACACACACACACACTCACACACACACACACACACACACACAAGATCCAATTCAGTCAGCCAGTCTAAATATATTGAATTTAAATCTTACAATGAGATCATCCCATAAAAAGGCTCTCTCTCTCTCTCTCTCTCTCTCTCTCACACACACACACACACACACACACACGATCCAATTCAGTCAACCAGTCTAAATATATTGAATTTAAATCTTACAATGAGATCATCCCATAAAAAGGCTCTTCCTCTCTCTCTCTCTCTCTCTCTCACACACACACACACACACACACACACGATCCAATTCAGTCAACCAGTCTAAATATATTGAATTTGAATCTTACAATGAGATCATCCCATAAAAGGCTCTCTCTCTCTCTCTCTCTGTCACACACACACACACACACACACACACACACAAGATCCAATTCAGTCAACCAGTCTAAATATATTGAATTTAAATCTTACAATGAGATCATCCCATGAAAAGGCTCTCTCTCTCTCTCTCTCTCTCTCTCTCTCACTCACACACACACACACACACACACACACACACACACACACACACACACAAGATCCAATTCAGTCAGCCAGTCTAAATATATTGAATTTGAATCTTACAATGAGATCATCCCATGAAAAGGCTCTCTCTCTCTCTCTCTCTCTCTCTCACACACACACACACACACACACACACACACACACACACACACACACACAAGATCCAATTCAGTCAGCCAGTCTAAATATATTGAATTTGAATCTTACAATGAGATCATCCCATAAAAAG